>NC_134884.1:39766072-39776072 GCF_041734735.1 Babylonia areolata
TGAGGTTCTGCCAATTCTAAAATCAGTGACCTGCTACTTTTAATGTACAAACACAAACGGAGAAAATATTGATTTACACACTCCGATGCATGCGCGGTTGCTCTCTTTCAGTTTCAAAAGGCGTTTCAAATGTTAGAAATAAAACATTCCCATAATAATCCATGTTTCATAAATATTTCTTTCATGCACATATCAAGCCAGCTGTGCATTCCACATAACAAATTGGCATTCATCCAGTGCAAACGTTCTAAGATTTTTACAAGCTCTTAGTCGTTCCCTTAAAATCAAGCTCATTCATCGTATTTGGTTATAAATCATTGGGCATTCTGCTTGTACATATATTATTGAACCAGAATTCAGTAAAGTCCTGTTGAGCTTGTAAAAACTCAGCCCTTTGCTCAAATCACCTCTTTGAGTGACGTCGTTAAAGAAGCTATACTGAGTGTTGTTTTTGGCTTGGGGTGGGCAAAAGCTGCACCAAATGTTTAAAAGGAATCTGGCTTCAAATTTCCGTTTATTTACACAGTCAACAGAGCGTTGCCAGGGAATTAGAACAATCTTTCCCAAACGTGTTCTATTTCTGTTCTTAATGTGGGATTTTATTCTCAATTATCTTTATAGTCCAGCTTTCTCACCCAACCCCCACCCTATCACATCCCCGTGCCCTCTGCTTACCTTCACCCCCCTCCTCCGCCCCTCTCCCCCTCTCTCTCCCTTTCACATAAGTGACACTGTAACCTTTCTCCTGCACCACACTGCCCGTCACAATCATGGGCTGTTAAGGTAATGATAGTGAAAAAGTCAAAGTGTGAAAAAGGTGTCTCTTTTTTACACACACACACACACACACACACACACACACACACACACACACACACACACACACACACACACACACACATGTATTGGCTTTCTCGCTCCCAAACACACATCCACACGAACATTCTCTCTCTCTCTCTCTCTCTCTCTCTCTCTCTCTCGCCCTGATGTGTTTTTATCTTTGCTTTTCCCACTTATTTATGTGTTTCAAAGGATGAATTTGACCATCGTGGTTATATATAATGTCTTGTCTCGCTCTGTGTTGAACCAGAATTCAGTAAAGTTCTGTTGAGCTTGTAAAAACTCAGCCCCTGCTCAAATCACCTCTTTGAGTGACGTCGTTAAGGAAGCTATACTGAGTGTTGTTTTTGGCTTGGGGTGGGCAAAAGCTGCACCAAATGTTTAAAAGGAATCTGGCTTCAAATTTCCGTTTATTTACACAGTCAACAGAGCGTTGCCAGGGAATTAGAACAATCTTTCCCAAACGTGTTCTATTTCTGTTCTTAATGTGGGATTTTATTCTCAATTATCTTTATAGTCCAGCTTTCTCACCCAACCCCCACCCCCACCCCCACCCCCGTGCCCTCTGCTTACGTTCACCCCCCCCCCCGCCCCTCTCCTCCTCTCTCTCTCCCTTTCACATAAGTGACACTGTAACCTTTTTCCTGCACCACACTGCCCGTCACAATCATGGGCTGTTAAGGTAATGATAGTGAAAAAGTCAAAGTGTGAAAAAGGTGTCTCTTTTTTACACACACACACACACACACACACACACACACACACACACACACACACACACACACACATGTATTGGCTTTCTCGCTTTCAAACACACATCCACACGAACATTCTCTCTCTCTCGCCCTGATGTGTTTTTATCTTTGCTTTTCCCATTTATTTATGTGTTTCGAAGGATGAATTTGACCATCGTGGTTGCATATAATGTCGTGTGTGTGTGTGTGTGTGTGTGTGTGTGTGTGTGTGTGTGTGTTCGTGCCTGTGTTTGTATGTCTTCCATGTCTCTGTCTCTGTCTATCTATCTCTGTCTCTCTAACTGTCTCTGTCTGTCTGTCTGTCTCTATCTCTGTCTCTCTATCTGTCTGTCTGTGTCTCTGTCTCTCTTTCTCGTTCATCTTCAGTTTAACGTCTTTCCACTTGAAGTGATATTAGGTGTTTGTATGTATGTGTGTGTGTGTGTGTGTGTGTGTGTGTGTGCGTGTGTGTTTGTATGTATGTATGTTGTGTGTGTATTTTTGTATGTGTGCGTGTGTGCGTGTATGTGTGCGTGCGTTCGTGTGTTTGTATGTATGTATGTATGTGTGTGTGTGTGTGTGCGTATGTGCGTGTATGTGTGCGTGCGTGCGTGCGTGTGTTTGTATGTATGTGTGTGTGTGTGCGTGCGTGCGTGTGTGTGTGTATGTGTGAGCTACAGAGGTCAGGAATACACCACACGAAAGAAGGGGAACCCGCACTGGCGACAATAAATCATGAAGTCCTCCATAAAGCCTTGTCTCTGTGAGTCGAATATGAGCAGCTCATGCACGTCATAAATCTCCCCGAGTGAAGTTCCACAACACTGGGAGGCCAATTTGGTGATGCTTCTTCGATTTTTGCTTTCTTCTTCTTCTTCTTCAGCTTGGTCTTCTTGGTCTTAATTCATGTTCATCATCTTCTTCTTCCTCTTCTTGATTTTCTCCTTGTTTTCGCTCGTGCTGTTCTTGTTCTTGTTCCTCCTCCTCCTCCTCCTCTCTCTCCTCCTCCTCCTCTTCTTCTTCTCCTTGTTGATGTTGTTGTTCGTCTTCTTCTTCTTAGAGAGAGAGAGAGACAGACAGACAGACAGACAGAGACAGACAGAGGAAGGACAGAATGAGAAAGAGCGGAGAGAGAGAGAGAGAGAGAGAGAGAGAGAGAGAGAGAGAGAGAGAGAAGAGGGCGCACAGACAGGCCGACAGACAGACAGACAGACAGAGACAGAAACAAAGACAGAAACAGACACAGACTGCAGAAAAGAGATATGAAACAACAAACTGGATCTCCTATAATTAAAGGGGCCATTATACCCACTGACATTCCGTTTATATCTCCAGCTTCAAACGATCTGCGCGATAATTGATGTCGCTGTGATCGTCGCTGGGCTAACATTTATTTATTCACTCCGCACTTGGCTCAGAAAAAAATAAAGGAACTGCTTGTGTTTAATTTAAAGCGGTTCATGACGTACAGGCAGCTATTAACCTTCAGGTGAAGATGGGCCACAGAATGTTAATTGCTGTCAACACATCCTCTGAGTGAAGTTCTGGAAGGATAGGGTTGCACGGCAATCGTCAGGCCTTATTAGGCCTGGCCTTTCACGGAGCATATCGATGATCATTATTTTGTTCAACAATCATGGGTCATTGTGTAACAACTGCCAACTTACAGTTACATTGCTGGTTCTCTGTCAACGTTGTCTAAAAAAAAGGAAAAACAAACGCACAGGCTTGTGTAAGTGTTGTATATGGTGTCAAAAACGAAGTGAAATGCTTATGCCATAATATAAGTGTGTTTAATTTGAAAACTGATGCGTTTTCACTGTAGGCTGTCTTCTCTTATCCGCGTTTAAATCAAAACCAGGCTTCGCTGTTCTGGTGCCCACTTCCAGTTCTTGGGGTGAAGACAAGCATTTCTATCTAACGTCCTCCCGTGCGGGTTTAAGCCTCCCAATTTGCATTCTGATGACCGTTTCAACAACAGCACTGGATCTGACACACAGCACTCTAACGCCTGTGCTTAATTAATGTCGTGTTAACGTTTAATCTATTCCTTCTCCTCCTCCTCCTCCTCTTATGTCTGACTGTTTGTGTGGGTGGGTTGGTGGGTGGGCGTGTGGTGTGTGCACGTGCGTGTGTATGTACGAGTGTCCGAAGAGAATAGCAGTCAGGGTTGTTTTTTTTTTTTTTAACTCACTCAGTACGGCCAGTCCTCTCTTCTCCTCTACACAGACCCCTCGGGTGTCCAGTGGGTGTCTGAATGACCCAACCTTTAGCTTCTGTCGCCAGAATTGTGGTATTCTTTGTCAACATTCACCTCTTCAGTATAAGAGCCTTCCGCTTGCAATATTTTGATGATGGTAATTGGGGTGAAACGCTGTTAACGTCGTCTCTTTCGCCGTTCGTATGGAGACAGTTAAACTGTTCATCCACAAGAGCAGCCTCTCGCAATGCCGCTTTTTTTTCATTAGAATGAGCACGGTAACATCATCTTCTCACCACACTGATCTGTCTCACGCCCCAACGACCAACGCTGACTAATGGTCACTAGGGAACAGAAAGGACACGGGAACCCCCTGTTCTGAGAGACTGGATGAGTCAGTCAGTTGCCCACTCCTCTCCGCTACATTGGTTTGGAAGCTTCTGCCATGTTTCGCAATGTCCTCTCTCTGTGTCTCTCCCTCTCTGTCTCTCCCTCTACCCCTCTGTTTCTGTCTCTGCCTGTCTCTGTCTCTGTTATGCCTGTATGTGTGTCTCTGTTTGTGTGTCTGTCTGTCTGTTTCTCTCTCTCTCTCTCTCTCTCTCTCTCTGTTATTATTGTTGTGTCTTATCGTTACTGTTTTTGTTGTCACAAGGACAGATTGGAAGACTAGGCAATGCCTAAAATCTTTATCCTTGAGTAATAAAGTTTTTGAATCTCTCTCTCTCTCTCTCTCTCTCTCTCTCTCTCTCTCAATGCTCAGTCCTCTGGTACTTTGGTTTTGAATCTTCAGCCATGTTTCGCAATGTCATCTCTCTCTCTCTCTCTGTGTCCGTCTCTATCTCCGCCTGTCTGTCTCTGTCTGTCTGTCTGTGTTTGTGTCTCTCTGTCTCTATCTCTCTTCTCTCTGTCTGTCTGTCTGTCTCTGTCTCTATCTCTCCCTTTCTCTCTTTTTTTTCCCAGTCGGAAGTTGAATACGAATAGCGACACGTTTAAATTGGACAGTGTGATGGCCAGTTCCATTTTTACACGATGGGGAATCTACATCAACAACTGCGATGCAAAAGTGCTTCTCACGGACATTTAGCTATGACGCGAGTTCATGTTTTTTAGATTTTTGTTTGTTTGTTTGTTTGTTTAAAAATAAAAAATTATTATTATTATTACTACTTTTTTCTTCTTTTTTTTAGATAAAAGTATTATTTAGTTATTTATTTATGTACGATTATAGTTGACTTCATCAAGTTTTTGCGCCTTATACATATTATTAGTAGTAGTAGTTCTTTTTTATGTATTTGTATATTATTTATTCACCCCTTTTTTTTCTCAAGGCCTGACTAACTAAGCGCGTTGGGTTACGCTGCTGGTGAGGCATCTGCTTGGCAGACGTGGTGTAGCGTATATGGATTTATCCGAACGCAATGACGCCTCCTTGAGCTACTGAAACTGAAAACTGTTTGTTTTCGTGGCAGAATCGGCTGGGCGTTGGACTCCTAATCCAGTTATTCACCAGTGATCAGGGTTTGGGGGGTCCGTTTCCCACATGGTGTTGTGTCCTAGGGAAAGGCGCTTTATTCCTTCTTCTTCTTCTTCTGCGTTCGTGGGCTGCATCTCCCACGTTCACTCGAATGTACACGAGTGGGCTTTTACGTGTATGACCGTTTTTTACTCCGCCATGTAGGCAGCCATACTCCGTTTTCGGGAGTGAGCATGCTGGGTATGTTCTTGTTTCCATAACCCACCGAACGCTGACATGGATCACAGGATCTTTAACGTGCGTATTTGATCTTCTGCTTGCGTATACACACGAAGGGGGTTTAGGCACTAAGCAGGTCTGCACATAATATGTTGACCTGGGAGATCGGAAAAATCTCCACCCTTTTACCCACCAGGCGCCGTTACCGAGATTCGAACCCGGGACCCTCAGATTGAAAGTCCAACGCTTTAACCACTCGGCTATTGCGCCCGTCAGGCGCTTTATTTCGACATTCCTCGCTTCCCCCAGGTGTGTGAATGGGCGCCTAACCGATAGTCTCCTCACTCAACCCAAGAAAAATGGGGCACCTAACTTCGGTCGGGGTATGTTGTTAAAATGGCGAAGGACCTGGTCCCGTTTACCTACGTCGTGTCATGTATACTGGGGACATGAATTTCAGTTACACAACGGCTGTAAAAAAAAAAAAAAGGCTGATAGGACTTTTACCCTTTTTAACTCAACACGGTTTTCAAAAAGGCAGCATTCAACGCCTCCTGTTAGAAATGTCACGGCATGGCACTTTGTACTTTGCTACGTGCAAGGCAACACAGACCAGCGTGAGTCATTTCATCACATTATATAGTATTGGAACTGTGTGGGAAGAGCCCGCCGTTCATCACCACATGCCTAGACCTGTTAATGATTGTCTGGTATTTCATGACTATCCTTTATTTAACTGTGCCTTTTGAATGTCTGTGATGGTTCTCTCTCACTCTCTCTCTCTCTCTGGAAATGGTTTACTTCACCTAAAAAAAAAAAAAAAAAAAGAAAAAAAAAGAAAAAAGCGTTTGTTACAAATAGATCAGGACACGTCACAAATACATCAGGGGAACACCATAGACACAACAGAATATACCTCAAATGCATCAAAGTACATCAAAATACGTGTCATAAAAAAATATCGCAGTGCATTGATGATTGCCTCAGAGTGCACCACTCTCTCTCTCTCTCTCTCTGTGTTCATCCTCATCTCCTTCGGTCATCTGCCTTCTACCCAGGGCTTATCTTTCACTTGTCATAGAGTTTAATGAACTTACTTCTTCGTTTTGTTTAATCATCTTATTCCCATGCTGTGTTAATGCTGTATACGAACCAAATCTACGTTAGGCTCTCTAGGCTTCTGATTAGCGCGTTGTGAAGGTCAAGCGTCTGTGTTGTTGCTGCTGTTGTTGTTGGTAAAAAAAAAAAAAAAAAAAAAAAAAAAATCGAATATGAATCAGTTCGCACGCTTTGGCAACGCCTTGAAACTGAAACCGAAACTGAAACTAGAAACACACGCAGACAGACATAGAAATAGAAAAGAATCGAAGAGAATAGAATAAAATGAAATACAATGATGACGTAAAACAACAACAACAAAACACACACACACACACACACACACACACACACACACACACACACACACACACACACACACACACACACACACACACAAACAAACCGGAAAGGGAGTCAGGCAGGCAAACAAACACATAAGAGGAGAAGCCACATAGAAGCCACACAGGAGCTGATGCTGCCAGTGTCAGGACCATTCAGATCTCCCCCTCCTCTCTCTCTCTCCTTCTCTCTCCCTCTCTCTCTCTCTCCCCCCTCTCTCTCCCCCTCTCTCTCCTTCTCTCTCCCTCTCTCTCCCCCTCTCTCTCTCTCCCCCTCTCTCTCCTTCTCTCTCCCTCTCTCTCCCTCTCTCTCTCCCCCTCTCTCTGTCTCCCTCTCCCCCTCTCTCTGTCTCTCCCCCTCTCTCCCCATCTCTCCCTCCCCCTCTCTCACACTCCCCATCTCTCTCCTTCTCCCCCCTCTCTCTCTCCCTCTCTCACCATCTCTCTCTCTGTCTCCCCATCTCTCTCTCTCCTCTCTCTCTCCCTCTCCCCTTCTCTCTGTCTCTCTCTCCCTCTCTCACTCTATCTCTCCCCCTTCTCTCTCTCTCTCTCTCTTTCTCTCTCTCTCCCCACTCTTCCCCCTCTCTCTCCCTCCCTCTCACTCTCTCTCTCCCTCTCTCCCCATCTCTCTCCCTCCCCCCCTCTCTCTCTCCCTCTCTCACCATCTCTCTCTCTTTCTCCCCATCTCTCTCTATCCCCCTCTCCCTCTCTCTCCCTCTCTCTATCCCTCCCTCTCTCTCTCCTAGCTGGACCACACAGAACGGGGATGGTGTCAGGTAGTCATTAATTAAGGCTATACGGTGCAGCCTGTATGGATCATCCGCGTCTTTTTTTTTCTTCCATGGCTTTTTTTGTTCATCTCCATTACGGCTTTTATCTCTCTCTCCCTCTTTCTCTCCCCTCTCTCTTTCTTTCACCACCTCTCTGTCTCTCTCCCTGTCTCTCTCTCTCTCTCCTTTCTCTTTATTTCACCACCTCTCTGTCTCTCTCCCTCTCTCTCCTCATTCTCTTTCTTTCACCACCTCTCTGTCTCTCTCCCTCTCTCTCCTCATTCCCTTTCTTTCACCACCTCTCTGTCTCTCTCCCTGTCTCTCTCTCTCTCTCCTTTCTCTTTATTTCACCACCTCTCTGTCTCTCTCCCTCTCTCTCCTCATTCTCTTTCTTTCACCACCTCTCTGTCTCTCTTCCTGTCTCTCCCCTCTCTCTTTCTTTCACCACCTCTCTGTCTCTCTCCCTGTCTCTCTGTCTCTCTCCCTCTCTCTCTCTCTCCTCTCTCTTTCTTTCACCACCTCTCTGTCTCTCTCCCTGTCTCTCTGTCTCTCTCCCTCTCTCTCTCTCTCCTCTCTCTTTCTTTCACCACCTCTCTGTCTCTCTTCCTGTCTCTCTCCCTCTCTCTCTCTCTCCTCTCTCTTTCTTTCACCACCTCTCTGTCTCTCTCCCTGTCTCTCTGTCTCTCTCCCCCTCTCTCTCTCTCTCCTTTCTCTTTCTTTCACCACCTCTGTGTCTCTCTTCCTGTCTCTCTCTCTCTCCTCTCTCTTTCTTTCACTACCTCTCTGTCTCTGTCTCTATCTGTCTGTCTCTCTCCCTCTCTCTCTCTCTCTCCTCTCTCTTTCTTTCACCACCTCTTTGTTTCCCTGTCTCTGTCTGTCTGTCTCTCTCCACCCCTCTCTCTTTCTTTCACCACCTCTCTGTCTCTGTCTCTATCTGTCTGTCTCTGTCTCTCTCTCTGTTAACACGGCTTCTTTTCTCCCCACGAATTACGGGCATGTGGCCTGATTCACATATTTCAGTCAGTAAACCATTCATCATTGTCATTCTCTCTCTATCTCTCTCCCTCTCCTTCCCCTATCAATGTGTGTGTGTGTGTGTGTGTGTGTGTGTGTGTGTGTGTGTGTGTGTGTGTGTGTGTGTGTGCGTTTCTCATCGTGTATGTCCATCTCGATGAATCTCTCTCTCTCTCTTTTTCTCTCTTTCCCTCTCAGTCTGTCTGTCTGTCTGTCTCTCTCCTCCCTCTTTCTCTTTATCTCTCTGTCTCTGTCTCCCATCTGTCTGTTTCTCTCTCTCCTCCCTCTTTCTCTTTGTCTCTCTGTCTCTGTCTCCTCTCTGTCTGTCTGTCTCTCTCCTCCCTCTTTCTCTTTGTCTCTCTGTCTCTGTCTCCCCTCTGTCTCTTTCTCCTCCCTGTTTCTCTTTGTCTCTCTGTCTCCTCTCTGTCTGTCTGCCTCTCTCCTCTCTCTTTCTCTTTGTCTCTATGTATCTGTCTCCTCTCTGTCTGTCTCTGTCTGTCTCTCTCCTCCCTCTTTCTCTTTGTCTCTCTGTCTCTGTCTCCTCTCTGTCTGTCTGTCTCTCTTTCTGTGATTCTCCTTACGCCCGTCTGTTTCTGCCATTCAGTGCCTATCACCTGTTCGAATCGTTCGCTCGTGAACAGCTGTTGATGTGGTGAAAACTTTCTCTCTCCCTTCCCTCCTCTCTCTCTCTCCCCCTCTCTCACTCTCTCTATCTATCTCCCTCCCTCTCTCTGCCTGTCCCTTATCTCTCTGTGACACTTTCTGTCTCTGTCTGTTTGTTTGCTGTTTTTTTTTTCTCTCTCTCTCCCTGACTCTGTATCTGTCTTTTTGTCTGTGTATCTGTCTGTCTGTCCCTCTCTCTCTCTTCGTCTGCCAGTCTGGAGAGGAAGGGAGAGAGAGAGAGAGAGAGAGAGAGAGAGAGAGAGAGAGAGAGAGAGAGAGAGAGAGAGAGAGAGAGAGAGCGAGTTTCTATATTTCTATGATCTTTATTCATCTTTCTCCGCTGAATTCATTAATTTTTCTTCACTGCCCGTGAGGGCTGGATGTAAGGAAGCATCCATACTTTTTTCAACATCCCCCCAAGACATGAATTCTTTGATACCGTAATCTCTCTCTCTCTCTCTCTCTCTCTCTCTCTCTCTCTGTCCACCTTTCCCCACCTCCCATCCCCAGCCTCTCTCTCTCTTTCTCTCGCTCTCTCTCATTCTCTCTCTCTATCCACCTTCCCCCACCCCCCACTCCCCCGCCTCTCTCTCTTTCTCTCTCTCTCCACCTTCCCCCAACCCCCAACCCCCCGCCTCTCTCTCTCT
>NC_134884.1:39778572-39788572 GCF_041734735.1 Babylonia areolata
CATTCAGCTGGAAGAGAAAAGTTATGAGTATCATTCAGCTGGAAGAGAAAAGTTACGAGTATCATTCAGCTAAAGCAGAGAAGGTACGAGTATCATTCAGCTGGAACAGAGAAGTTATGAGTATCATTCAGCTAAAACAGAGAAGTTACGAGTATCATTCAGCTAAGGCAGAGAAGTTATGAGTATCATTCAGCTAAAACAGAGAAGTTACGAGTATCATTCAGCTAAGGCAGAGAAGTTATGAGTATCATTCAGCTGGAACAGAGAAGTTATGAGTATCATTCAGCTGAAACAGAGAAGTTATGAGTATCATTCAGCTAAACAGAGAAGTTACGAGTATCATTCAGCTGGAACAGAGAAGTTATGAGTATCATTCAGCTGAAACAGAGAAGTTATGAGTATCATTCAGCTGGAACAGAGAAGTTATGAGTATCATTCAGCTGAAACAGAGAAGTTATGAGTATCATTCAGCTAAAGCAGAGAAGTTATGAGTATCATTCAGCTGGAACAGAGAAGTTATGAGTATCATTCAGCTAAAGCAGAGAAGTTATGAGTATCATTCAGCTGAAGCAGAGAAGTTACGAGTATCATTCAGCTGGAACAGAGAAGTTATGAGTATCATTCAGCTGGAACAGAGAAGTTATGAGTATCATTCAGCTAAAGCAGAGAAGTTATGAGTATCATTCAGCTGAAACAGAGAAGTTATGAGTATCATTCAGCTGAAACAGAGAAGTTATCAGTATCATTCAGCTGGAACAGAGAAGTTATGAGTATCATTCAGCTAAAGCAGAGAAGTTATGAGTATCATTCAGCTGGAAACAGAGAAGTTATGAGTATCATTCAGCTGAACAGAGAAGTTATGAGTGATCGTTCAGATAAACAGAGAAGTTATGAGTATCGTTCAGATGAAACAGAAGTTATGAGTATCGTTCAGATGAAACAGAGAAGTTATGAGTATCGTTCAGATGAAACGGAGAAGAAGTTTTGAGTATCGTTCAGATGAAACAGAGAAGTTATGAGTATCGCTCAGAAAACGGAAGAAGTTATGAGTATCGCTCAGATAAACAGAGAAGTTATGAGTATCGTTCAGATGAAAGCAGAAGAAGTTATGAGTATCGTTCAGATGAAACGAGAAGTTATGAGTATCGTTCAGATGAAACGAGAAGTTATGAGTATCGTTCAGATGAAACGAGAAGTTATGAGTTCATTCGTTCAGATGAAACGGAGAATTATGAGTATCGTTCAGATGAAAAGAGAAGTTATGAGTATCGTTCAGATGAAACGGAGAAGTTATGATATCATTCAGCGAAACAAAGAAGATTATAGTTACGGACATCAATCGCAGGAGCAGAGAAATTATGAGTATCGCTCAGATGAAACAGAGAAGTTATGAGTATCGTTCAGATGAAACGGAGAAGTTATGAGTATCGCTCAGAGGAAACAGAGAAGTTATGAGTATCGTTCAGATGAAACGGAGAAGTTATGAGTGTCGTTCAGAGGAAACGAAGTTATGAGTATCGTTCAGATGAAACGGAGAAGAAGTTATGAGTATCGTTCAGATGAAACGGAGAAGAAGTTATGAGTATCGTTCAGATGAAACAGAGAAGTTATTAGTATCGCTCAGATGAAACGGAGAAGAAGTTATGAGTATCGCTCAGATGAAACAGAGGAGTTATGAGTATCGTTCAGATGAAACGGAGAAGAAGTTATGAGCATCATTCATCTGAAACGGAGAAGTTATGAGTATCGCTCAGATGAAACGGAGAAGTTATGAGTATCGCTCAGATGAAATGGAGAAGTTATGAGTGTCGTTCAGATGAAATGGAGAAGTTATGAGTATCGCTCAGAGGAAACAGAGAAGTTATGAGTATCGTTCAGATGAAACGGAGAAGTAATGAATGTTATACAGCGGAAACCCAACAAGAGAGATGTGAGTCCAGGTTACGGACATTCAGAGAAAAAGGTCGCAGGAGGTCCGGAGGAGGAGAAAAAACCTGCAGATCCATGTACGTTGTTGACAGCAGCAGTCTGTGAAATGCTGCGGAATCTTCCGACTCTAAATCCGCGTTAGTCTTCTCTCTCTCTCTCTCTCTCTCTCTCTCTCTCTCTCTCTCTCTCTCTCTCTCTCTCTCTCTCTCATCAATATGCATGCTGTACTGATATAATGATTCACCCCGTTGATCATGCTACTGTTTCCCCTTCGAGGGTTGCATGAAGAAAAGTATTATTTTGTTTATGTATTACCCTCAGAAAATAAAATTTATTCATATTTATTCAAATTCTCTCTCTCTCTCTCTCTCTCTCCCCCCCCCCCCTCTCTCTCTTGTATATGTTTGCGTGCCTCTTAGAACAATAGCAGATATGTAAGTCGGCCAAAGTACTAATAAATCTTCAGCGTTGGGAAATAAAAGATTCATTCATTCATTCATTCATTCATTCATTCTCCCTTCCCCCTCTCTCTCTCTCTCTCTCTCTCTCTCTACGTGAAGTTATAATACAGTCGATAGCGAAATTTATTGCAGAAGCATACACATTAAGACATAACCTCATTAACGATAACAATAACGGTAATAACGAGGAAAATAATCATGTGTAGTATCTAGTTTTGTGCGTGTTCTGATGATAAGTAAATACCGATAAATTACATAACAACACAACAGAATGGGTGGCTGAGTTTGGTTATAGTATTCCTTTTTATTTTATTTTCTAGGTTTTTATTTCATTTGTTTAAATTTGAGGAACTTTGAAAAAAAGAATGTGAGAGGGTATGTGAGAGGTACTACTGGATCGAGCAGAATGTGTTCTGCTATTCTTGTGTTAAACAAAAATAACCCGCCCGCCCCCTCCCCCGCCCCCCTTGTCAATAGACCCTTGCAGGTAATGACAATAAAGTGTCAAAGTGTCAAAGTGTCTCACTCTCTCTAAATTCTCGGGAACAAAGCTCACTTCCCCCCATTTCTCCCATCCCCTTCAGGCCCCGTCCCCTCCTTTATCCCCCTTAGCTCCACCCCCCTTCTCTCCTCCGCACCCCCACCCACCCACCCACACACCTTAGTGCCGAGGGTTCTCTCTGACGTACTCTGTCCATGCTGCTGCGCTAGGGACCTGGTATTTTCTATCCTGTCCAGCCGGGGCAGAGTATTAGTATGCATTGTGCGAGAAAGTGTGTGTGTGTGTGTGTGTGTGTGTGTGTGTGTGTGTGTGTGTGTGTGTGTGTGTGTGTGTGTGTGTGTGTGCGTGTGTGTGTGTGTGTGTGTGTGTGTGTGTGTGTGTGTGTGTGTGTGTGTGTGTGTGTGTGTGTGTGTGTGTGTGTGTGTGTGTGTGTGCAGAAAGGGCGCCTATGCTATCTCTCAAAATGTAAGAAAGCATTAGAACGCCCCCCCCCTTCCTTCCCTTCCCCTCATCTTTAACCCTTTGAGCCCTGAGTTCCTGAGAAATTTGAACCCTTCTGCCTGAGCTTCTGAGCCAAAATTTGCAAATAATTGGTATAAAAAAAATTATATATTCAGATTATAATGTTTGTCATTCAGATTATAATGTTTGTCATAAATACGTTAGCGATTGCAAATTACATTCTAACATATATTGTCTCTGAGATAATGTACAGTGAGAGAATTCTCAATCCTACTTTCTTTAACAGATAAAAAAAGAAATTCTTTGGTTTCTGTTTGCTTTGGTTTTTATTTTTCGTAACAGAAGTCTTAGGGGAAAAAAGACAAGAAAAGAAAAGAAGACGATAACAACGACGACGACGACGACGACGACGACGACGGAAAAGGTCATTCGCCAAAACGCCGCCGGTCATAACGATGACACTGACGGCCATGCGCGAGAAAGCGAAGGGTTCCGAAAAAGCAAGGGGACTGCGAGAAAAGCACGTGGTTGCAAAAAAAAAAAAAAAAAAAAAAAAAAAGAAAAAAGCATGGGATTTAGAATTGCGAGGAACGCATGGGACTGCGAGCAATGGCGAGAAACAGTGTGATTGCCAGGAAGCGTGGGGTTGCGGCGAGAAAGCGTAGAAATTTGTGGAGGGGGAGGGGGGGGGGGTGCGGGGTGCGGTGGAATGGAGGGGGTGGGGGCTGTTGCGAGAAAGCGTGAGACGGCGAGAAAGCGTGAGACGGCGAGAAACTGTGGGATTGCCACAGGAAGCGTGGAGTGTCTCGAGAAAGCAACGGAGATGCGTACGTGAAAAGCATGGGGTTTGTGAAAGTGGGCGATCGAAAAAAAAAAAAAAAAAAAAAAAAAAAAGGGGGGTGGGGTGGGGGGGGGGATGTGTGGCGGGGGGGGGGGGGCGGCTGGGGTGCAAGCACAGGTTATCCGCTACGCCACTTTCCCCCCCCTATGATCATATCAATTTATGCCACGTGGCTTGCAGGCAGGTTCCTCGAGGAGCCACGCAAACTGACATGACATCAGTTATCATTATCATTATCATTTTGACAGGCTTGTCCATGGGCGTGACAGGACACTGACACTCTCATAACCATGACTGCCCGCCCATTCTGATAGATGTGACTTGATACAGTGGAGCGCTGATGGCCTCGTGGCTAATGCGCGTGACTAGGAAGCCAGTGTCTACCAGTTCGAATCCCGTATAAACGGAGCCGGAATTTTAACTTCCCCACTCCATTAGACCTCGAGCGGTGGTCTGGGTGCTAGCTGAGACGAAAAACAACAGCAACAACAACAAAAACAAAACAAAAGCAATAAAAAAACAAAAAAACAACGGCCCGCGTGGCAGTATGCACTTAGTGCACGTGAGATACGTGAATCCGCGGCAACAAAAAGGAATATCCATATTGATAGCAAATCTTATGTTCGTGCAGACAGAGAAAAGAGAACAAAAAATATGGGTGTGGCGCTGCACTGTGGCGACACGCTCTCTCCAGCAGCAAAAGGAGCCCCGCATTACACAGGGAGGAACCTGGTCTGACAAAAAAAAGTAATGCAATACAAAACGATACAATATAATACAATACAACACCATGACCCACTTTTTCTCAGGAAAGCAGCCCCTTACATCACACAGAGAGAATCTGTTCTGACAAAAAGTAATACAATACAATACAAAACAATACAAAAGAATACAATACAATGCAATACAACACAATACAATAAAACGCAATGCAATGTAATACAACATAAAACAATACAAAAAAAACAATACAATAAAAAAAAATACAATACAATGCAATGCAATGCAATACAATACCACACCATACAATACAGTACCATACAAAACAATGCAATACCATACAATACCATACCATACCATACAATACCATACCATACCATACCATACAATACATCACAACACAATACAATACAATATAATACCATACATATCAATACAATACAATAAAAAAACACAACACAACACAATACAATACAATAACCTACTCTCCCCAGGAAAGCAGCCCCGCATATCACACAGAGGAATGTTTTCTGACAAAAAAAAAAAAAAAAGAAAGAAAAAAAAGAAAAAAAAAAAAAAAAAAAAAAAAAAAAAAAAAAAGGCGGGGAGTGGGGGGGTGGGGGTGGGAATGATATGATACAGTACAATACAATGCAATACAAGACAAGACAGGACAAGACAAGAATACAATACAACACCACGACCTACTCGTTAATACAATACAATGCAATACAACACCACGACCTACTCGTTCATACAATGCAATGCAATACAACACCACGACCTACTCGTTCATACAATGCAATACAACACCATGACCTACTCTTACATACAACACAATGCAATAAAACATCATGACCTACTTGTTGATACGATACAATGACATACTCATTAATACAATACAATTCAATATAACAGCACGACATACTCATTAATACAATACAATGCAACACAACACCATGACCTACTCGTTGATACAACGCAATACAATACAACACCATAACCTAGTCGCTAATACAACACAATGCAACACAACACCATGACCTACTCGTTGTTACAACGCAATACAATACAACACCATAACCTACTCGCTAATACAACACAATGCAATACAAAACCCCGACCTGTCAGCCAGAAGTGTCTCGGGGTGCCCATCGTATGCAGCACGCCTCTCTCTGAATACCAGCAAGTCAAACCCCGCAGGTACCGCGCCACGAGACACTTCCAGGCCTGGGATGCTTATATATACATGGCGTGACCTTTCCCTCCCCAACATGCATCATTAATGGACAGTATCCATTGTTATGCCGCTGCTCACACAACTCTTCGGTTTCCACGGAACAAGAGGGATAGTGCATCTGGTCACGCAAGTGGTGGTGAAGGGGTTAATGTACATTTGATCAATACTAGAAATAACTACAGTGATATACTGTCTGAGTGAAACTGCTGCCATGGTACAGTGGCGTGGTATCATCAGTCCGAGTTTGGCGGCTATTTTCCTTGGTTTACACGGTGCTTCATTTCAAAATGTCACAAATCAAATGCAAGGGAGGAATTTTGTTTGATCACAATCCTGTCACGCACAATGGTGGTGATTACAGACATTTTGTTAAAGTGTTAATTTTCATATTTTGAATTTTGTCGTTTGAAAAGAAGAAGATGAAGGAGGATGAGGTTAGGAGAGACCCAAATATAAGTGCAGGAAGGACAAAGTTAACACAATGGTTTCAAGGCAAGGCAAGGCAAGGCAAGGCGAGGCAAGAAATGTATTTCACGTGCACACCTAGGGGCATTCAAACATAACACATGAACATCTTTTACACAAACACCATTTAAACAAAATATGAGTAAGTCAACTATGAGTAACTGCGATAAACAACATTCTAAAGGTGGCCAGCACAACGCCTCAGGTCTCGCCACTGACACAGCATAACGCGCACGAAAGATTATACCGATTATGTTTTCGATAAGAATGTATTTTCAGGTATATATTCAGTTCAATATTTCGAATTCAATTGAAGTACCTTAAAACGCACTTCTACCGAACACACTGGATCGCGCAAAAACAAACATCACATCATCAACAACAACAACAACAACATCAAAACATTGTACAAAACTCGTAACAGTTCCAAAATTATTTGTCATGTCAGAGCTGGGCTTTTTTCTCCCTGCTGTTTGACGTCAGGTCAACACCAGCACACAAATGCAATGAATTCAGCAGGACAACAGAAAAGTATCAAATAAAACGCTGTTTTCGTCTTGATGCCCTATCTGTCATGGAATGTTTAGTGCGCGTGGGCAAGCTCCGCGGTGCATTTGTAATGGGGGAAAGCGAGGATTTATTCCTGCCATCATGGTTCAGTAATCATTCACCGCTAGATTCAGGCGCGCTTGGCTATCTAGATATTAGCCGACGGCAGCGCATGCTTGTCAACATGTTGTTTATTTGTTGTAACCGTGTCATTCCGAGTCGCCTATTATCTATCAGTTCGCCTAATCGTGAATCGCCTATTCCCGATTCACTAGGTTTTTGTTTTTTGTTGTTGTTTTTTTTAATTCACCTATCACCAAATTGGTGATTCAGATTATCCTATTCCCAGTTCGCAAATGATCTCAGTTAACTACAAGAGCCATTTCTCGACTGAATGAACACAATGTGGTGTGTGTGTGTGTGTGTGTGTGTGTGTGTGTTCAGGCACTAGCAGATCTGCACATATGTTGACCTGGGAGATCGTAAAAATCTCCACCCTTTACCTACCAGGCGCCGTCATCGTGATTCGAACCCGGGACCCTCAGATTGACAGTCCAACGCTTTAACCACTCGGCTATTGCGCGAGTCGATCAGACAGCAGGAGGAAAGCGGACAGCCGACTGGGATCTGCTGCTTTCTAACACGTCATCTGATGTACTTCAAACTCGGCGAGTCGATCAGACAGCAGAACGCCCTTGTTTTTGTTTTTGTTTTAACTCACTAAGTACGGCCAGTCCTCTCTTCTCCTCTACACAGACCCCTCGGATGTCCAGTGGGTGTTTGAATGACCCAACCTTTAGCTTCCGTCGTCAGAATTATGGTATTCTATGTAACATTTACCTCTTCAGTATAAGAGCGCTTCCGCTTGCAATATTTTGATGATGGTAATTGGGGTGAAACGCTGTTAACGTCGTCTCTTTCGCCGTTCGTATGGAAAGAGTTAAAAGATAACGAAAACAAAATCAAACGTGAAAATTTTCCCAAATGAATGTGCAATAATCTAACACATGCAAATGTTAACGAAACGTGTGTGTTCAGTATGTTTACAATAACGATTAATTACAGCATCTGCTCCTCAACTTTCAATTTCATTGACATGTTCATAGGCCATAGTATTACTGGGTTGCCAGCAATAAACATGACGAGTCCAGCCTCGTGTGGTCTTGTAGGCATAGTCTTGTTTTGTCATGTCTTGTCTTCTTTTCCAGTACCAGCTTCTGAAGATCTTTCTTGTCAGAATCAGTTTCACTCTCATGATTTGCATCGATGATGAAATTAAGGGTTTTTTGTTTTTTGTTTTGTTTTTTAAAGTGGGGCTAATGATCCCAGAGTAGTGTTTCGCTTTCATAATGTACCCCTCCCCACGATCACGATATTTGAAATAGACTGAAATACAGATCTCTTCTTCTTCTTCTGCGTTCGTGGGCTGCAACTTCCACGTTCACTCGCATATACGCGAGTGGGCTTTTACGTGCATGACCGTTTTTACCCCGCCATGTAGGCAGCCATACTCCGTTTTCGGGGGTGTGCATGCTGGGTATGTTCTTGTTTCCATAACCCACCGAACGCTGGCATGGATTACAGGATCTTTAACGTGCGTATTTGATCTTCTGCATGCGTTTACACACGAAGGGGGTTCAGGCACTAGCAGGTCTGCACATATGTTGACCTGGGAGATCGTAGAATTCTCCACCCTTTACCCACCAGGCGCCGTCACCGTGATTCGAACCCGGGACCCTCAGATTGAAAGTCCAACGCTTTAACCACTCGGCTATTGCGCCCGTCGAAATACAGATCATTTGATTACTTACTGAATCATTTGTAATTGTATTTGTATTTGTATTTCTTTTTATCACAACAGATTTCTCTGTGTGAAATTCGGGCTGCTCTCCCGAGGGAGAGCGCGTCGCTATACTACAGCGCCATCCATTTTTTTGTATTTTTTCCTGCGTGTAGTTTTTATTTGTTTTCCCTATCGAAGTGGATTTTTCTACAGAATTTTGACAGGAACAACCCTTTTGTTGCCGTGGGTTCTTTTACGTGCGCTAAGTGCATGCTGCACACGGGACCTCGGTTTATCGTCTCATCCGAATGACTAGCGCCCAGACCACCACTCAAGGTCTAGTGGAGGGGGAGAAAATATCGGCAATTGAGCCGTGATTCGAACCAGCGCGCACAGATTCTCTCACTTCCTAGGCGGACGCGTTACCTCTTGGCCATCACTCTGCATGGCCGCCGTCATTTTAATTACTCTGTATTCCATGGAAACGAGATAAAACAAAAGATCAGCAAACTGAAAAGCAAACTCGGCGCAATAGCCGAATGGTTAAAGCGTTGGACTTTCAATCTGAGGGTCCGGGGTTCGAATCTCGGTGGCGCCTGGTGGGTAAAGGGTGGAGATTTTTCCGATCTCCCAGGTCAACATATGTGCAGACCTGCCAGTGCCTGAACCCCCTTCGTGTGTATATACGCACGCAGAAGATCGAATACGCACGTTAAAGATCCTGTAATCCATGTCAGCGTTCGGTGGGTTATGGAAACAAGAACATACCCAGCACGCACACCCCCGAAAACAGTATGGCTGCCTACATGGTGGGGTAGATAAACAAAAATGGTCATACAAGTAAAATGTTAAATGTTACATGTTTGTCTGAGTGTGTATGTGTGCGTGCCTGAAATATGATTGAACGACACAGGAAACGAACGATTGATGAGCGCCCAATGGCAGCCGTCAGTCGGCTCTACCCAGGTAGGCAGCCTGTTGTGCAAATGACCCCGTGTTTGTAAAGCGCTTAGAGCTTGGTCTCCGTCCGAGGATAGGCCCTATATAA
>NC_134884.1:39808572-39811072 GCF_041734735.1 Babylonia areolata
ACACACACACACACACACACACACACACACACACACACACACACAAACACACACACACAAACACACACACACAAACACACACACACACACACACACACACACACACACACACACACACACACACACACACACACACACACACAACTGTCATATCTGGAGGGATCTGGTGAACAGCCCCCAAGTGCTGGATCCTCCAATGAAAAAAAAAATATATATATAGTTCTACAGAAACGCCAACAAGAGAGAAACCTTTACTCTGGAAGAAGAGGTTAAAACCTTGTGTCTTCTTCTTAGATGGGCCTAGCCCCAGTAAACACACTCCATCTTTCCCACCACGCCCCCCCCCCAACCCCCACTCCATCCCCTTGACTCTACTCTACCCAACCAGTGCCTCTACTCTACACCCCCACCCCCCCTCTCCCGCATCCTCCCATTGTAACCATTTCCCCAGTATCCCTCTCCCAAGAACCGAACCTCCTACACTACCCCCAGTAACTCTCTCCCCGATACTCCCCGTCCCCCCTCCCGCAAACCTACTCTACCTCCAACTCTATTCCCACCGGTACCATATCTCTCCCAGTACCACTCTTCACAGTACTCCTACTCTAGCTCCAGTGCCCCTACTCTACCCCCAGTACCCCTACTCTACCCCCAGTACCCCTACTCCACCCCCAGTACCCCTACTCCACCCCCAGTACCCCTACTCTACCCCCAGTATCCCTACTCCACCCCCAGTATCCCTACTCTACCCCCAGTACCCCTACTCCACCCCCAGTACCCCTACTCTACCCCCAGTACCCCTACTCCACCCCCAGTATCCCTACTCTACCCCCAGTACCCCTACTCCACCCCCAGTATCCCTAATCAACCCCCAGTACCCCTACTCTACCCCCAGTACCCCTACTCTACCCCCAGTACCCCTACTCCACCCCCAGTATCCCTACTCCACCCCCAGTATCCCTACTCTACCCCCAGTACCCCTACTCCACCCCCAGTACCCCTACTCTACCCCCAGTACCCCTACTCCACCCCCAGTATCCCTAATCAACCCCCAGTACCCCTACTCCACCCCCAGTACCCCTACTCTACCCCCAGTAACCCTACTCCACCCCCAGTATCCCTAATCAACCCAGTACCCCTACTCTACCACCAGTACCCCTACTCTACCCCCAGTAACCCTACTCTACCCCCAGTGCCCTACTCTACCCCCAGTACCCCTACTCCACCCCCAGTACCCCTACCCACCCCCAGTGCCCCCTACTCTACCCCCAGTACCCCTACCCACCCCCAGTACCCCTACTCTACCCCCAGTACCCCTACCCACCCCCAGTATCCCTACTCTACCCCCAGTACCCCTACTCTACCCCCAGTACCCCTACTCTACCCCCAGTAACACTACTCCACCACCAGTATCTCTAATCAACCCAGTACCCCTACTCTACCCCAGTGCCCCTACTCTACCCCCAGTACCCCTACTCTACCCCCAGTACCCCTACTCCACCCCCAGTATCCCTATTCAACCCAGTACCCCTACTCTACCCCCAGTACCCCTACTCTACCCCCAGCACCCCTACTCCACCCCCAGTATCCCTACTCTACCCCCAGAACCCCGTATCAACCCAGTATCCCTACTCTACCCCCCAGTACCCCTACTCAACCCCCAGTACCCCTACTCTACCCCCAGTATCCCTACTCTACCCCCAGTATCCCTAATCAACCCAGTATCCCTACTCTACCCGCCAGTACCCCTACTCTACCCCCAGCACCCCTACTCCACCCCCAGTATCCCTACTCTACCCCCAGTATCCCTAATCAACCCAGTATCCCTACTCTACCCCCTAGTACCCCTACTCAACCCCCAGTACCCCTACTCTACCCCCAGTATCCCTACTCTACCCCCAGTATCCCTAATCAACCCAGTATCCCTACTCTACCCCCAGTACCCCTACTCTACCCCCAGTATCCCTACTCTACCCCCAGTACCCCTACTCTACCCCCAGTATCCCTACTCTACCCCCAGTATCCCTAATCAACCCAGTATCCCTACTCTACCCCCAGTACCCCTACTCTACCCCCAGTACCCCTACTCTACCCCCAGTATCCCTACTCCACCCCCAGTACCCCTACTCTACCCCCAGTACCCCTACTCTACCCCCAGTATCCCTAATCAACCCAGTACCCCTACTCTACCCCCAGTACCCCTACTCCACCCCCAGTACCCCTACTCAACCCCCAGTACCCCTACTCCACCCCCAGTACCCCTACTCCACCCCCAGTACCCCTACTCTACCCCCAGTACCCCTACTCTACCCCCAGTATCCCTACTCCACCCCCAGTACCCCTACTCTACCCCCAGTACCCCTACTCTACCCCCAGTATCCGTAATCAACCCAGTACCCCTACTCTACCCCCAGTACCCCTACTCCACCCCCAGTACCCCTAGTCAACCCCCAGTACCCCTACTCCACCCCCAGTATCTCTAATCAACCCAGTACCCCTA
>NC_134884.1:39821072-39846072 GCF_041734735.1 Babylonia areolata
GGTTCCTGTAAAAAAAAAAAAATAAAAAAAAAAAATAAAAAAGCAAAAAAACCCCTGCGATGTTGGGTCGCGTCCTCTTCAGCTCTTGGCGAAGGACAAAGGACAGAGGATGAATCCTGACACTGGTGGTTAACAGCTTCAGGGATGCCTTTTGTTTCTCTCTCTTTCTCTCTCTGTCTGTATCTCTGTCTCTGTCTCTGACTCTCTCTCCTCTCTCTCTCTGTGTATGTCTCTCTGTCTCCTCTCTCTCTCTCTCCTCTCTCTCTGTCTGTCTGTCTGTCTGTCTCTCTCATATGTACAATGTTAAAGTTATGTTTCTCTGTTCTCTTTATGTCCGCTATATGTTTCTCACTTCGGTCATGACTCTGTATGTGCATATATATATATATGTCTATATATATATATATATGTGTGTGTGTGTGTGTGTGTGTGTGTGTGTGTGTGTGTGTGTGTGTGTGTGTTGGGTGGAGAGAGTGTGTGCATGTGAATGGATATGAATGTATGAATGCGCTCGTTTTATTACTTTTTACGATGTTAATGATGATGATGGTGATCATTCTTCGTTGCAGTAGCAGTAGATGTAGCAGTGTTAACAAAATTATTATTGTTGTGTCGTTATCGTTAATATTGTTATAGTTATTGTTGTCACAAGGACAGATTGGAAGACTGGACGATGCCTAAAATCTTTATCCTTGAGTAATACAGTTTTTGAATCTCTCTCTCTCTCTCTCTCTCTCTCTCTCTCTCTCTCTCTCTCTCTCTCTCTCTCCTTTCTGTCACTGTTTCTGTCAGGAAGGTTGTGTGATGGTGGTGGTGGCTCAGTCCTTTTGTGTGTCCGATTTTTTTTTCCTTCTGTGAATCTCTCTGTCGTCTGTTCCTCTCTGTCCGTCTGTGTGTGTGTGTGTGTGTGTGTGTGTGTGTGTGTGTGTGTGTGTGTGTGTGTGTGTGTGTGTGTGTAGTATTTTGAAGAAAAAAGTTTGACTTATTGCCACTTGTTCTGATATTTCCCACGGATTGAACGATGTTACCATAATGGCTACTGCAGATGCTGCTGCTGCTGCTGCTACTGCTATTACAACTACTACAACGACGATGACTACTAGACTGATGCTGCTGCTGCTGCTACTGTTGCAACAACAACAGAGACAACTATTTCCTAAGTCTACTTCTGCTACTACTACTACTACTACTACAATGACAATTTTGATGATTAGGAAGCTTCATGGAGGTGTTCAAAGTATGCGGACTGACCAATACACGCAAAAAAAACAACAACAAACAAACAAACAAACAAACAAAAAAACCAGAAGGTAAACGAAATTTTGTATTTGTATTTGTATTTCTTTTTATCACAACAGATTTCTCTGTGTGAAATTCGGGCTGCTCTCCCCAGGGAGAGTGCGTCGCTACACTACAGCGCCACCCATTTTTTTTTTTTTTTTTTCCTGCGTGCAGTTTTATTTGTTTTTCAGATCGAAGTGGATTTTTCTACAGAATTTTGCCAGGAACAACCCTTTTGTTGCCGTGGGTTCTTTTACGTGCGCTAAGTGCATGCTAGCACACGGGACCTCGGTTTATCGTCTCATCCGAATGACTAGCGTCCAGACCACCCACCACTCAAGGTCTAGTGGAGGGGGGGGAGAAAATATCGGCGGCTGAGTCGTGATTCGAACCAGCGCGCTCAGATTCTCTCTCGCTTCCTAGGCGGACGCGTTACCTCTAGGCCATCACTCCACTATATACATAATATGGGTGTGGGACAGATGACTGACCGTTCGCACCAGTCACTCTGTGTGGTGTCTGTTTGCTTGGCACTGTGTGTGAAAAAAAAAAATGTTCATCAAAGAAAGCCAGACAGAAAAGCAAACACCAGTAAGTAGGCAATGGGGTTAGGAAAGAAAAAAAAGAAAAGAAAGAAAGAAAGAAAGAAAGAAAGAAGTAGAGATAGACAGATAGAGAAAGAGAGAGAGAGAGAGAGAGAGAGAGAGAGAGAGACAGAGAGAAACAGAGAGAGAGACAGAGACAGAGACATATATATATATATATATATATAGATAGATAGATAGATAGAGAGAGAGAGACACACACACACAGAGACAGAGAGAGAGACACACAGATAGAAAGACAGAGACAGAGATATAGACACAGAGAGAGACAGACAGACAGACAGAGAGAAGAGACAGAGACAGAGAGGCAGGGAAAGATAGGTACAGAGACAGAGAGAGAGAGAGACAGAGACAGACACAGAGAGAGACAGAGACAGAGACACAGAGAGAGAGACACACACACATATATATATATATATATATATTGATAGATAGATATAGATAGATAGAGACAGAGAGAGAGACAGACAGAGAGACACAGAGAGAGAGACAGAGAGAGACAGATAGAGAGAGAGACAGAGACAGAGAGACAGACAGAGAACAATGTATGCTTCCTAACATTCGCATCCTGTTACTTCCTCAGAAATGAAAAGACAAAGACACAATAACAAAATTTGAACCAAGAAAAAAACAAACAAACAAACAAACAAAACCCCCATAAAATAAAAGAAGATAAAAGAAGAAATGAGGATGAGTTAAGAAAAAAAGACACACAACAAAGAAAGAAAAATAAGAAAGGAAAAAGAAGAGAAAACGAAAATGAAACATAAAGAAAAGACACACAGAAAAAGAAGAAAGGAAAGAAAAAAAAGTAAAAAAAAAAAAAAAAAGAAAAAAAAAAAGAAACTCGTGAAAAAAGGCTGTTAATCAGCATAGCTGGACGATCCTAATCTCTCTCTCAACCTTCCTTCTCAGTTTTGGCACATGTCCACTCCACTCCAACCCCCTCATTCAACCCCCGCCCCACGCCCCCCACACACGCACACACTCCCAACCTCCTACCACCTCCACCCTCCTCTACTATTCCCCCCCTCCCCCCATCCCCATCTCCTTTTTTTTTAATCTCTTCCCCACCACCCTACCCCTTATCTACCTCGCCACTCACCCTCACAAAGGACTTTTAAAAAGCTTCCGTGATGCGCTTACATGTTGCGACTCTGTAGAGAGAGAGAGAGAGAGAGAGAGAGAGAGAGAGGGGCGGTTCTCTTTTCTTAATGAGTCGTTCATTAGGCTTACGAGGCTTGTTCCAGTCTCTCTCTCTCTCTCTCTCTCTCTCTCTCTCTCTCCCCCCCCCCAGCCCCCCCTCCCCCCGCCTCCCCCCAACCCCCTCCCTGGAGAAAACGGCCCGTGTGGGCAGTTGTAAACATCAGCATTGTGTAAGATATATTATCGGCTTCTGGCCATCTGCGCTGCGTTTTTACTCTCTCCATACGAACGGCGAAAGAGACGACGTTAACACAGCGTTTCACCCCAATAACCACCATCAAAATATTACCAGCGGAAGGCTCTTATACTGAAGAGGTGAATGTTGACAAAGAATACCACAATTCTGACGACGGAAGCTAAAGGTTGGGTCATTCAGACACCCACTGGACATCCGAGGGGTC
Source organism: Babylonia areolata (assembly GCF_041734735.1). Lineage (NCBI taxonomy): Eukaryota > Metazoa > Mollusca > Gastropoda > Neogastropoda > Buccinidae > Babylonia > Babylonia areolata. The sequence goes on from NC_134884.1 coordinate 39,824,566, forward strand.
TGTGTAGAGGTGAAGAGAGGACTGGACGTGAGTGAGTTAAAAGCTTCCGTGATGCGCTTACATGTTACGACCCTGTAGAGAGAGAGAGAGAGAGAGAGAGAGAGAGAGAGGGGGGGGGGGAGAGAGAGAGAGAGAGAGAGAGAGAGGCGGTTCACTTTTCTTAATGAGTCGTTCATTAGGCTTACTAGGCTTGCTCCAGTCTCTCCCCCCTCCCCCCCCCCCACCGAATCCTCCCCCCCCAACTCCCCAACCCCCTCCCTGGAGAAAACGGCCCGTGTGGGCAGTTGTAAACATCAGCATTGTGTAAGATATATTATCGGCTTCTGGCCATCTGCGCTGCGTTTTTACTCTCTCCATACGAACGGCGAAAGAGACGACGTTAACAGCGTTTCACCCCAATAACCACCATCAAAATATTACCAGCGGAAGGCTCTTATACTGAAGAGGTGAATGTTGACAAAGAATACCACAATTCTGACGACGGAAGCTAAAGGATGGGTCATTGAGACACCCACTGGACATCCGAGGGGTCTGTGTAGAGGTGAAGAGAGGACTGGCCGTACTGAGTGAGTTAAAAGCTTCCGTGATGCGCTTACATGTTACGACCCTGTAGAGACAGAGAGAGAGAGAGAGAGGGAGAGAGAGAGAGAGAGAGAGAGAGAGAGAGGCGGTTCACTTTTCTTAATGAGTCGTTCATTAGGCTTACGAGGCTTGCTCCAGTCTCTCCCCCCTCACCCTCCCCCTCCCCCCGAATCCTCCCCCCCCCCAACTCCCCAACCCTCTCCCTGGAGAAAACGGCCCGTGTGGAGAGTTGTAAACATCAGCATTGTGTAAGAGATGTTATCGGCTTCTGGCCATCTGCGCTGCGTTTTTTTCTTCAAGTCCAGCATTCCGCCTGCTGTGTTTGTTTGTTTGTTCGTTGTTTGTATAGGTGGTTGTTTTTTGTGTTTTTTTTTGTATGCTTTTTGTTTGTCACGTTTGATTGTTTGTTGATTTTGAATGAATTTGTAAATTTTTTGTGTCAGTTCCATGGAGGTGTCAAAACGGGCAGAATGATACGTAGTTACAGGCTGCATTAAAAAAAAAGGAAAAAAAAAAGAAAAAAAAAGAAAGAAAAAAGGTAGATACCAGACCTAAGCACAACTCTAACGCACTACTTAGGGCTTTGAAAACCTGCTGTAAGTTCGTGAAAACAACAACAACACAACACGAAATGAAATAAGATAATCGAATGGAATAAACAATTACGTAAAAAAAACCAAAAAACATTATGAATAATAGTATGAAAGATACACAGAACGCAAATGATCGAAAGAAAGAAAGAAAGAAAGAATTCATCATCACCATAATCATCATAATGGGCCGTTTTCAGCGAATATGCGCGCATTCACACATGCATGCACATTCATGCACACACACTTTTTTTTTTTTTTTTAATTTGGAACTAGGTGCTTCTTGAAATACATGTTGTTTTTTAACACCTCTCTCTGTTTTTGTTTTTTTTTGCTTGTTTGTATGTGTTTTCAGTGTGCCGTCGTGTTTTAAATCACTTTTACATTATACTATTCAGCTTGAATATGTTTACGTATTTTATTAGTTCAAACTTTGTTGTATTTATGCGTGCGTCTGTCTGGACTATGTGGGTGACTAGTTTTTTGGCTGCAAAAGTGTTTTCCAATTGGATGAATGAAATTGTATTGTGTTTGTTATTCTATCGCGCTCTGTTGCGCTCTGTTGTACTGTACTACATTTGTAGTGTATTGACGTGTGCTGCGTTGTATTGTATTGTATTGTATTGCAATTATTGAATCTATTGTATTGTATGGTACTGTGTTGTGTTCAATTATATTATTTTATTTTTTTATGTTAGTGTTTTATGCTACAGGACTTGAACAGCACATTGGTTTATGAGAACATCAGCATTTGCTCCTTTATATATATATATATATATATATATATATATATATATATATATATATATATATATATATATAGGGTGTAGCATGTATGGATCAGCCCGCACGCTCTGACATCCCAGTGAAACTAAAACTGCGTGTGAATGGTAACAGTGGGACGGACAAGATTTCACGAAATGTTGTCAACAGCAGAAATTGTCGCTCTTTCGTGTTCAGTTGTCGCAAGAAATGCTTTCAGTTGTGCCTGGAGTCGTGATTGTGTGTGTGTGTGTGTGTGTGTGTGTGTGTGTGTGTGTGCGCGCGCGCGCCCGAGCGCGCGTGTGTTAGAGAATTGGGTGAAGGCAAAAAGAGGTTAAGAGGATTTCTTTTCAAGCCGCTGTCAGGTAAAATGGGGGATGCTATTCACAGGGAGATTTCTACTACGCAACAGGGAGGCAGTTTCTTTTCCTAAACAACCTGCTTGTTTGTTAGGAGGGGTAGGGGGTGGGGGGGCCAGGGGGGTGATTTTTGGGAGATTTTCTCTCTATAGTTTTCATTTAAAAGACGAAGAACTGAACAAGAAAATAAAACCATTTCTCGTTGTTAAACCTTACACACAAACAGACAGACAAACAAACAAACATGCACATACACTTACAACACACACATACACGCACCCCCCCCCCCCCCCACCCCCACACGCACACACACACACACGCACACACACACACACACACACACACACACACACACACACACGCATTTTCCCCGGCCCTCGCACACACGCGCACACAAGCTTACACACACACACATACAACACACATTTTACCCAAGGAAGATGGAAGATGCACAGCCCCCTCCCCCCCCCCCCCCCCCGCACCCCCCCCCCCCCCTCCCCCCCTCAATTCTGCTGCCCCCTTTCACAATGCGCGCACACAGCTACACACCCACGCAGTTGGCAGACAGTCAAGCCATGATCAGCGGTGTGGCTTTTAGCGTAGGACAGGAATGTACTTTTCCTTTTCTTTGCTTTTTTTTCTTTCTTTTTAACTACACATAGTGAAACGGTGGCGCGGCGGCCAAGACGTCTTGCGCAAAAAAAACAAAAACTTTGGAGGCGTATGTCAAAGGGGTTCCAGTCCAAATTACGGACCGGGATTTTTTTCACTTAACCCCCCCTCTCCCCTCCCCCGCCCCCCTGAGTCCCCCCCCTCCGCCCCCCATCCCTCCTACCCGCCCACGGACCCCCTCCACAAAGTCTCTAGGTTGTGATGGAGTGGGTGCGGGGTGCGAGTCTTTCTGATGAGGCGATCAAAAACCGAGGCGCCGTGATGCTGCCGCTAGCATGCATGCACACACAGTGGCGCACGTGAAATAACCCACGGCAACAACAACAACAACAACAAAAGGTTGTCGCTTGCAAACTTCTGTGGAAAAAAAATCCACTTGAATAGTAAAACAAATACACTTGCACACAGAAAAAAAAAGAAAGAAAGAAAGAAAGAAAAAAAAATTGAAAGGGTACCGCTGGACTGTGGCGACGCGCTCTCGTCAAGGGCAGCGGCCTGAACTCTACACAGAGACATGTATTTGACGGAAAAAGTCATACAACGCAACGCAATGCAGCGCAATACAACACACCACAACAACATCACACAACACAACGCAACGCAAGCGCAATACGATTCAATACGATACGATACGACAGGATGCGATGCGATGCGATACAACACAATACAATACACTATACCACACTAAACTTCATTTCACTACATTAAAATACAATACATTACATATATAACAAAAAAAAAAACAACAACCCCAAAACACAATGAAATACAATGCATAGCAACACAACACAAAACAATACAATAGAATACAACACAGCACAATGCAACACAACACAACACAATACAATCCAAAACAGCACAAAACAATACAATATAATACAATATAACACAAAACAATTCAACACAACACAACACAATACAACACAACACTAAACAATACAACACAACAAAATGCAACACAATACAAATATAACACAATGCAACACAACGCAACACAACACAATACAACACAATACTAAACAATACAACACAACACAATGCAATACAACGCAACGCAACACAATACAATGCATCACAACACAATACAACACAACAAAATACAATACAGGCGTGTAAGACATCAGTCTGCGCACACTGGAAACTGTAACTTACTTGCTGGCACTGGCAGACTAGTTACTAGGTGGGGGTGCCGGTGACGGACGAGAAGATCGACCGATCAATTTCCAATCAATACTGGTGGGCTTTGATCGCTGTGTGCAGTCGAGGAAAATTGGGCCGGTCAGTTGATCACACACAGCATGCAGCCGAGCTAATCGTGGAAAAATTGGGCCGGTTAGTTTGATTACTACACAGCTGCGGCTGATCGAGCCCCCCCCCCCCCCGAAAAAAAAACAAAAACAACTAGTGTATTCGCCGACAAGTACTTACGGCCACGCCCCACCGCCACCACCACCCTCCCCCCCAAGCCCCCGCCCTCGCCACACACCCCGTCACCATCCCTCTCACCAGCCAGTCTTCCGCTTCCCCTACCCCCACCCCCACCCCCCAGCCCCTCCCTTCCGATGAGTCAGAAGGAAAGGCACAGAGAGAGAGAGAGAGAGGGAGAGAGAGAGTGTGATAGAAGTCTTGAATGGGGAGGGGGAGAGATGGACAGAGAGAGAGACAGACAGACAGACTGACAGAGAGAAGCAGAGAGAGAGAGAGAGAGAGAGAGAGAGAGATACACAGACAGCGAGCGAGCAAGCGAGAGAGAGAGAAAAAGTGAGAGACAGGACAGACTGACGGATAGACAGACAGACGGATAGACAGAGAGAGTGAGAGAGAGAGAGAGAGTTAGACAGACAGCCAGATCGAGAGAGAGAGCGAGAGAGCGAGAGAGAGAGATAGAGATAAAGAAATAGACCGACAGCGAGCGAGCAAGCGAGAGAGAGAGAAAGAAAGAAAGGGACAGACAGACAGACAGACACAGGGAGAGAGAGAGAGAGAGAGAGTTAGACAGACATAGAGAGAGAGGGGGAAGAGAGAGAGAGAGGAAGAGAGAGAGAGAGAGAGAGAAAGACAGAAATACAGATACAGAGAGAGAGATACAGACAGAGACAGAGAGAGAGAGAGAAAGACAGAGACAGAGATACAGATACAGAGAGAGAGAGAGAGAGAGAGAGAGGTAGAGAGGTAGAGAGAGAGAGAGAGAGAGAGAGAGAGAGAGAGAGAGAGAGAGAGAGATCAAAGTGGTGTGATCGACGTGTGTGGTATGATCGATATCACCGTCAGAAGGTCGCTGGCTGGTTGCCGTGACTGCACATTGTAGGTCACCCGAATCTGGAGCAAGGAAGACCAGCAACAACTACACTGACTACAGTTAAAGGCATCACAATAACATCAAAACAACAACAACAACAACAACAACACGCACATACGGACAGACACACACAAAGACACGCGCGCGCACTCAATACAGACAGGCACACACGTACGCGCACACAACTCGCATACACGCGCGGTACACACACACACACACACACACATACACAAGCGCGCACACACGCACACGTAAACACTCGCACGCGCACACACACACACACATGCACACACACGCATACACACATACAGCCACATGAACTCACAAACGCACACACGCACAAACACACGGACAACACAAACAGACACACACACACACACACACACACACACACACACACACACACACACACACACACACACACACACACAGATAGATATGAATAGAGGGACAAACATATACAGCTTTTCAGACTGTCATTTTTTGTAACGAGTCTAATTTTCAACAAAAAAGCAACGATGATGAAAATGAAATTAATTTTGATTGATGTCTGAGACGAATAACAGGAGCCAGACGCTAGCTTGTGGAACAGTTTGACTGAAATCAATAGGAACAGATTAAAAAACAAAATTACGCGATGTATTTTCGTTGACTGAATAAAAAAATCAATGTATATGGATGTCCCCCCCCCCCCCACCCACCCTGTTTATGGTGACTATCAGAATCACAAATAATTTATCCATAGTAGTTTATATTTGTCTCTTTTTTCTTTTTTTTCTTTTTCTTTTTTTTTTAATTCTTATTAATTTTTTCTTCTTCTTTTTTTCTATTTTTATCTATTTGTCTCCCATTTATTTCCGATGTATGTATTTACGTCAAATTTCTATGTGTTATCAAAATGAAAATGTAATGAAAAAAAACCAAACAAACCATAAAATGATTAAACCGTGTATATTCTCATACAATATTATACACTGCTTTTATTCCTTTTTCTTCTTCTTTTTTTTTTAGTGTCCATAATAATTCTTCTGGTGTGTTTAAGAACAAATAAAATGAGTCTCAGTCTCAGTCTCACGCTGGGTGTTCGACACCGAATCTCCGTTAACTCTTTCCATACGAACGGCGAAAGAGACGACGTTAACAGCGTTTCACCCCAATTACCATCATCAAAATATTGCAAGCGGAAGGCTCTTATACTGCAGACGTGAATGTTGACAAAGAATACCACAATTCTGACAACGGAAGCTAAAGGTTGGGTCATTCAGACACCCCACTGGACATCCGAGCGGTCTGTGTAGAGGAGAAGAGAGGACTGGCCGTACTGAGTGAGTTAAACTCGTGATCTCATTTCGGGTGGTGCTGTCAAGCGATCATAATCAGAAGGAAGTTAAAGGTTACTGGTCCTATTGCTTTTCGCAGTCATCGGGGCAGTGAATTCATTCATACCCACATCGTCTAGGCTCGGCATACGAAGCCAGGTGGAGTGATGGCCTAGAGGTAACGCGTCCGCCTAGGAAGTGAGAGAATCTGAGCACGCTGGTTCGAATCACGGCTCAGCCGCCGCGAATTTTTCTCCCCCTCCACTAGACCTTGAGTGGTGGTCTGCTGGACGCTAGTCATTCGGATGAGACGATAAATCGAGATCCCGTGTGCAGAATGCACTTAGCGCACGTAAAAGAACCCACGGCAACAAAAGGGTTGCTCCTGGCAAAATTCTGTAGAAAAAAAAATCCACTTCGATAGGAAAAACAAATAAAACTGCATGCAGGAAAAAATACAAAAAAAAAAAAGGGTGGCGCTGTAGTGTAGCGACGCGCTCTCCCTGGGGAGAGCAGCCCGAATTTCACACAGAAAAATCTGTTGTGATAAAAAGAAATACAAATACAAATAGGTAGGCGGGGCCCAATCCTCTTCTGCCGTTTTAATGAATGAACCTCACCCCGCCTCCCAATCCCCCGAAACCCCTCAACCGAAGTCCGGAACCCATTCAACCGTGGATAGAGGAGAAAGATGGAGAGAGAGAGATGGGGAGAGAGAGAGATGGGGAGAGAAGGAGGGAGAGAGAGAGAGGAAGAGAGAGAAAAGGAGACGGTGACAGAGAGAGACACAGACACAACAGACAGAGACAGAGATAGAGAGAGACAGACATGGATACAGAGATACAGACACGCAAAGACAGACCGACAGAGAGACACAAAGAGGAACAGCCAGAGACGCAAGGCACAAGCATTTTAATGGCGCATGCCTTAAAAAAAATTTTTTTTAAGAAAGAAAAAGACAAAAAAGAAGAAAAAAGTTCAAACCACACCATAAAAACATGGCAAAATCCCCCCCCCCCCGCCCCACACTCTCCCCCCCCCCGCCCCACACTCTCCCCCCCCCCCGCCCCACACTCTCCCCCCCCCGCCCCACACTCTCCCCCCCCCCGCCCCGCCCCAAACCCTTTTCCCTTCTGATTACTCGTTCACCAGAGCGGCACCACATAGCAGAGAGTTCTCTGCCCCTGGTAGTACACGTGACCCCCCGCAACCCCCCCCCCCCACCCCCCCCCCCCACACACACACCCGCCAACCCATCCCAGACCCTCAATCCCCCCCTAAAAAAAACCCTTCTTTTTTTTTTTTTTTTTTTTTTGCTTTGCTGCCCCATCACCTGCACCGTTTCAGCGGCATTCATTACTCCTACGCCCGCTCATTTGGAGCCCCCCCCCCCCCTCCACCCACCCACCCATCCCCACCCCCTCCACCTTCGCCTCCAATATAACACAGCCACAACCGGGACTCAGGTTCGGCTGTCCCCAGTCCCAGCACCGGCAGTCCACAGCCGGGGGGAACGAATGACACCGCCCCCCCCCAAAAAAAAAACCCCAAACAAAACAACCTTGTTCCCGCCCATCTTCTCTTCCTTGGCGGCCTTCACTCCTAGCTCGGTCCTCCTGATCTGTTGGAACACAAACTAGTCAGTGCCCCCCCCCCCCCTGCCCCCCCCCCCCCCCCACAGCCAGTCTGACTGTAGTACCTACATAGGCTAGGAACGAACTGTTAGTGTTGAAGCCAAAATACCACCATGGCTTTGTCATTTTCAGTGTACTGAGAATGTGTACTGAGAATGTGGGCATCTCACTGAATCTTTTTTTTTTTTTCACTCAGCATCAGTGTATCTCTCTGTCTCTCTTCCTCTCTCTCTCTCTCTCTCTCTCTCTCTCTCTCTCTCTCTCTCTGTGTGTGTGTGTGTGTGTGTGTGTGTGTGTGTGTGTGTCTGTGTGTGTGTGTGTGTGTGTTTGATATGATGGTTTTTTTGTGTGTTTGTTTTTTGGGTTTTAAAAAAAAAATTGTCATTTCTTGTTTTTGTTCTCGTCGTTTCATGGGTTGTGGTTGCTAGTTGTCGTGTGTGTGTGTGTGTGTGTGTGTGTATGTGTGTGTGTGTGTGTGTGTGTGTGTGTGTGTGTGTGTGTGTGCGCGCGCAAATAGATATAAAATAGCAGTCTCATTGGTTTCCAAACTGTAAAACCAGTGTGAACAAAATGTAATCTTGTAGATAAACGAATAGAATAAGATAAGTAAATAAATATATGAATAACGAGACGGCTGAAACGCTTAGTATGAATAAACAAATGAAATAAACAAAAAAGGAACAGATAAACAAACAAAATCGTAGTGATAGCGTCCATGGTGTGATTCAAGCCTGTTTTAACCCTTTCACCGCCAAACTCGCATTTATGCACAAGCTAAGTAGAGGACCCATGTCACAGAAAGGTGACCAGATCATGGGTCTGGTATCCATGAACCTACTGCTATTTATGTTCGGTGGTAGGATAGGCCATATTTTCTACACATCACAGGGGGGTAATCCCCAGCTATTCTTAGACGCCATATTTTCTGTGTTCATAGCACAAGTGAATTATGCACTTAGATTGACTGGCGGTGAAAAGGTTAAGGTTCCTAAGAGAGAGAGAGAGAGACAGAGACAGAGACAGAGAGAGAGAGAGAGAGAGACAAACAGCAGACAGACCGACAGAAGGACAGAGACAGAGACACACAGACTGACAGAGACAGAGATAGAGAGACAGAGAAGCTCAGTGACAGAGACACAGAAAGACTGAGGGCAGGCCGTGGGAAATAGACGAACTGATGTCAGAAGCAGCTTTACAACCAGACAAAACAAATACTCAAAGGAATCTACTCCAAAAACAACAGCAACAACAACCACAAAAAAACAACCAAAACAACAACAACAACAACAACACACACACACACACACACACACACACACAAACTAATTGACAAACCAACCAACCAACAAAGAAAGAAACAACGAAAGAGAGAAAGAAACTGACAAACAAACGAACGAACCAACAAATAAATAAATCAGATAAATAAATGCACTGCAAACCAACCACTCAACCAAACCACCTTGAAACTCGAAAAAGGCTGAACGGAACACACACACACACACACACACACACACACACACACACACGACAACTAACAACCACAAACCATGAAACGACGAGAACAAAAACAACAAAAGAAAAAACAAAAAAAAACCCAAACCAAAACAAAACAAAACAAAAAAACAAAAACAAAACAAACAAACAAACAACAAAAAAAAACACACACAAAAAAACCCATCAATCAAACTCACGTGTGCTGATCTCGTACGTGCCCTTGTACTCCGAGGTCATGAACTGGCGGGTCAAGGCCGACTTGCCTGACCCCGTGGCCCCCATCATCAGCACTTTGTAGTAGGACGGGCACATAGAGGCCGCGTCGCTGTGGGAAGGGGCCCCACCACTGTCCAGAGAGTTCAGACTGCGGTTCAAACCTTGCCTGGTGCCTCCGCCCGTCCTCCTGGCCGCCGCCGCTCGGGGCGAGGCCGAGGGCGAGGACTGCCGCGACCCGGCAATGTGACCTTGGCTGCCGTGGTGACCTTGACACTCAGGGTCAAGGCTGCCTATGCTGCCGTTGGAGGCCAGGCTGTGGGTGGACCTCTTGAAGGAGTCTCCGCGGTTGACGATCCCTTTGGAGGTGGTTTTGAAGGACCTGACCCGGCACACGCCTCCCGTGTCCTTGGGCGCCGCCACCGTCATCCAGTCCGGGTTGGGGAGTGAGAGGAAGAGCTGGTTGGTAGGGAGGGAGTTGGTGCGAGGCCTCTGGGCGGCCTCCACGTCCAGGGACAGCTTGGGGCGAGGCCGGTTCTTGAAGGACGAGGAGCGGGAGTGCGGGGCCGAGGCCGAGGAGGCCAGTCCTTGTTCTCGGCTGTGAGGCTGCACCACGTGCAGGAAGCGCTCGTCGCAGTCCAGGACCTTCTCCCCTTCCACTAGGATGTCCATCATCACCGCAGCCATAGTGGATGGGGTCTATGTGTCTTGCGTTATTAAAAAACAAATTGTGTATGTATTTATCTATTTGTTTATCTATCTGTTTATCCGTTTATTTATTCATTTTTTTGTTGACTGATTGATTTATTTATCTATTCATTTATTCATCTATTTATTTTTGTCACCGTGACGACAGATTTCCAAGATTCGAGTTCGTGTTCTGTTGTATCAATCACCTCCCGTTACAACTGACGACTTCAAGATTCAAGTTTGTATTGCATTGATTAATAGTCTAGTATTAATTCTTTTTTGTCACGACAACTGATTTCAAAATTCAAGATTGATATTGTATTGTATTGTATTGTGATCTCGAAAATCCACTAAGGTATCCACAAATAGTGACTGGGAAATCCTCTGACGTTTCCACAAATTGATAATCGGTGGGAAATATATAATTATATCTGACGTATCTACAAACTGATGATCTCAGTGGAAAACAAACTCTAACGTGTCCACAAACTGATGATCTGGAAAACAAATTATAACGTAACCACAAACTGATGAAGTATAAAAACCTCAAATGTTTTCAGAAACCGGTTATCTGTAAAAGTCCTCTGACTTTTTTCACACAAAAAAAGTTTAGCGAAAAACACTGGCTTGTATGTCGCTGTGGTGATTCGCTCCGAGCTCTCAGCCGATTTGCTTCTTAACAGCGGAAGAAGACAAGACGGACGCTCAGTGATGCGCCCCAGGGTGGAAGGAAATGTAGCAGACACGTCTTAATGCTTCATCGTCTTGTCTCCTGTACGAACAAGTACTGATTTGCTTTTTTTTTCTTCTTCTTTACTTAACAACCCTCTCTCTGCATGACATCATAGCAGCCCGCTGCATTTCGTTTCGGTGTCTGGGTAATTTTTGAGATGGGGTTACTCCACAGAAAGGCATCTTTCATCATTCCTTAGAAACGAGCCGCTGTTTAGCATTGCAATAGTCTGGTGAGTAATCAGTACCGACTGACATAGCACAGTCGGTTGTTTGAGTTGCTTTAGCAGCCTGCTTTCCCCACAATGAGAAACTCAGTAAGTTTTCAAATCAATCCCGGTTGGTCCACTGGAGTTTAACTGTCTCCATACGAACGGCGAAAGAGACGACGCTAACAGCGTTTCACCCCAATTACTATCATCAGTTTCAGTTTCAGTTTCAGTAGCTCAAGGAGGCGTCACTGCGTTCGGACAAATCCATATACGCTACACCACATCTGCCAAGCAGATGCCTGACCAGCAGCGTAACCCAACGCGCTTAGAAGTATCGTCAAAATATTGCAAGCGGAAGGCTCTAAAACTGAAGAGGTGAATGTTGACAAAGAATACCACAATTCTGACGACGGAAGCTAAAGGTTGGGTCATTCAGACACCCACTGGACATCCGAGGGGTCTGTGTAGAGGAGAAGAGAGGACTGGCCGTACTGAGGGAGTTAAACCTGAGCACGTACACGAGCTGTCGACAGGAGTCAGTTTAATTTTCTCTCAGTGAGTGAGCAGCAGTGAGCCACGACGATCAATATGAACGACTCCAAACTTTTGACTGCTAGTCGGGTTTGTATTGCATCACTGATACCACCTTTCAGTCAAGTGCTATGAAGATGAGGACGGCAACTGGACATAAATAGTTTCAATTAATTGTTTGATTTTTTTGTGACAGTATATCACGTACTGACAATCGTCATCAGTTACTCGATTTTCAAGGAGTGAATCTAAAGAAGACAAAACATGCCTTCAAAGTGTAAAACAGAATGAAAGAAAAAACAACAACAAACAAACCTGAAAAATAATAATAATAACACCACCAATACCGTTAGTTCAGGCGGAAGAAGATAATCCTCTCAGTATATCTCACCATAACTGATAAATCAGTCCAAGCTGGTTTAAGACAATCTGCCGACACTCTCGCTCACACAAAAAACGTGTCACACTGGCGACGAAACCTGCATCATCCCCCAAGCCTCCAAAAAATAATACTCTCCGCCACCTGGGCCCACGTGCATCACGTTGTCTATATTTGTGCCTCACTTCTTCTCTCTTCTTCGTTTTTTTCCACTCCAGCGCGCGCGTCACGTGGAGGCTGTGCTAAATATGGACCGTATCGATCTCTCCCGCACCTTCACAAGGAAATGCAACAAGAAGCCCAGCAATGAACGAAAAATAAAACAAAATAAATCCAAACAATATATATATATATGTATATATAAAATCCGATACCAGCTGTTGTTGGGAAAAAAAACTGACAAAGACACTCACACGCTCACACACCCACACGCGCACGCGCTGTTTGTGGAGATTGACGTATTTCCTCCTCCTCCTCCTCTTCCTCGTCTTCCTTCTCCTGCTCCTCCTTCTCCGGCAATGCTACTTCTCCAACTACACACACACACACGCACACACACCACAACACAACGCCAGGTGCGGCGCTCAAACGGCGCTTCAGTCACAGCAGCAGCTCGCGCGTGCGAGCAGGGGGATGGGGGATATTATAGAAGGCAAGAAGGCAGATCATAGGAGCAGAGTTTCCACCACTACACGGTTCTTTGTCCGCTTGCAGCAGCACTGAGAAGCAGCCAACAGCATAGCAGTCAGCAGCAGCAGCAGCGATATGAATGGCATGGCACACACGTAACACGGTATGGGGGGGGGGGGTGGGGGGCGGGGGGGGGGGGGGGGGAGTGGGGAGTGGGTGTGGAGGGTGAGGAGTAGGATGAGTGATGGGAAATGACTCAACAGCCTGAAACATCGGAGTGCCTCTTATCTACTGCCTGTTATCTACTGCCTGCCTGCCTGCATGTCTGTCTGTCTGTCTGTATGTCTGCTCTCCCAGACTCAGACGCAGATTCTACCTGACCGCTAAAAAAATAATAATAAATAAATATATATATATATTTTTTTTTAATGTCGAGAAATAGTATCTGCGAACAAATAAAAGCAATAATAAACAATGAGTCTACACGCGTTGGGGTTGGATGGGGTGTGTGTATATTGTATTGTATTGTATTGTATTGCATGTGCCTGACTCTTTTTTCTTCCTTAAAAAAAAAAGGAAGAAAAAATGTCGAGAAACACATCAAAGGCATTGAATATGGTCTCTATACAAAACTCAGCTCAACAAACAAATAAAAGCAATGATAAACAATCAGTCTATACACGTGTGTGTGTGTGTGTGTGTGTGTGTGTGTGTGTGTGTGTGTGTGTGTGTGGTGTCGTTACACAAGAAGTCAGGGATCAACTGCGAAAGTTAAATATTTCGTATATGTCAGCCTAACATGTGTGTGTGGGGTGGTGGTGTTGGGGGTGGGTGATATATATATATATATATATATATATATATATATATGTGTGTGTGTGTGTGTGTGTGTGTGTGTGTGTGTGTGTGTGTGTGTGTGTGTGTGAGTGTGTGTCTGTGTATGTGTGTCAGTGTGTGGGGAATTGGCGGGGGGAGGGGGGATGGGTGTGCTATGCATCATTGATTGCGTCATCGGCTATGACGTGTAATGGTGCTGCTCAGTGCTATTTTGAGACGGCGATGACTGGGGTTGAGCAAACTCCCTATGGCCAAAAAAAATGCTTGACTGAGCAAGCATCTGCAGCACAGAATGCACGTGTACATGCTACGTGCTTCATCTCCGTCAGGCTCTCAATGCAATCTCCACTTCATGCACAAGTAATAGTGGAGTGATGGCCTAGAGGTAACGCGTCCGCCTAGGAAGCGAGAGAATCTTAGGGCGCTGGTTCGAATCACGGCTCAGCCGCCGATATTTTCTCTCCCTCCATTAGACCTTGAGTGGTGGTCTGGACGCTAGTCATTTGGATGTGACGATAAACCGAGGTCCCGTGTGCAGCATGCACTTAGCGCACGTAAAAGAACCCACGGCAACAAAAGGGTTGTTCCTGGCAAAATTCGGTACAAAAATCCACTTCGACAGGAAAAACAAATAAAACTGCACGCACGAAAAAAAAAAAGAAAGAAAAAAAAAAGGGTGGTGCTGTAGTGTAGCGACGCGCTCTCCCTGGGGAGAGCAGCCCGAATTTCACACAGAGAAATCTGTTGTGATAAAAAGAAATACAAATACAAATACGAACGCAGACTGATGCATACATACACAATAAATATTATTATACGTAGAAAAAAACAGCATGCATGGGTAAATATCATACGTACGTAAATAAACACATGTACATAAGTACATTGTCAGAAAAAAATAACATGCATGGCCAGTAAATACACTGAGAGGTATGCAGATGATGTGCATATATGCGTAGAAAAACATGTACATTGGTGAACACACGGGCACGTGGATAAGTACCACACACACACACACACACACACACACACACACACACACACACATTACAGAAGCGGAAAACAAAATCCAACCCGTCCCCCCAAAAAAAACAACAACCAAAAACCCCAACTGCTACCAGCCCCCCTCTCCTTCCTTCACCAACGCCCACACACCCCTCCACCACCCACCCCCACCCCCATCACCCCCAGTGCAACAGATTGCACTGCACTCTTTCCCACCACTTCACCATCCCCACCCCTCCCCCCTGGCCAACCCCACTGAACCCCACCCCCCACACACCCATTCCCAAAAGTGCAAGCAGATTCTTCGATCACGAAAAGTTCGCTGCTTATCACTGAGCAAGCAGAAGTGCAAGGCCTGAGGATCTTAGGCTGTGCCGCAAACATGCAAGCCATCCAACGAAACTCGTGTTGGCCTTGGTCTCCCTATTTTCCTTTTATCTCTAACAGCATCTGGAGGAAGGTGGCAGAATGGTTAAGACGCTCAGCTGCCAATACAGAGAGTCCGTGAGGGTGTGGGTTCGAATCCCGCTCTCGCCCTTTCTCCTAAGTTTGACTGGAAAATCAAACTGAGCGTCTAGTCTTTCGGATGAGACGATAAACCGAGGTCCCGTGTGCAGCACGCACTTGGCGCACTGAAAAAGAACCCATGGCAACGAGAGTGTTGTCCTCTGGCGAAATTACGTAAAATGAAATCCACTTTCATAGGTACACAAATATGTAAGCATGCACTCAAGGCCTGACTAAGCGCGTTGGGTTATGCTGCTGGTCAGGCATCTGCTCAACAGATGTGGTGTAGCGTGTATGGATTTGTCCGAACGCAGTGACGCCTCCTTGAGAAAGTGAAACTGAAACTGGAGACAGGCGGTACAGAGAGACGGTGTAGGGGCTGGGGGAGAGAGAGAGAGAGAGAGAGAGAGAGAGAGAGAGAGAGAGAGAGACAGAGACAGAGAGAGAGAGAGAGAGACAGAGAGAGACACAGAGAGAGAGACAGAGAGGCGGAAGAGAGAGAGAGAGAGAGAGAGAGAGAGAGAGAGAGAGAGAGAGAGAGAGAGAGAGAGAGAGAGAGAGAGAGAGAGAGGAGAGGTGGTAGAGAGAATTGTTTGTGGGTAGGGGATGGGAAGGCCAGAATATCAATGGAACAAAAATAACTTTTTGCGGCCGGAAGTCATAGAAGAGAGTCTTAGAGGGGAAAAACGGAAATGGGGAGGAAGAAGGAGAGAGAGAGAGAGAGAGAGAGAGAGAGAGAGAGACAGACAGACAGACAGACAGACAGACAGACAGACAGACAGACAGACAGACAGACAGGCAGACAGACACAGAGACAGACAGACAGAGAGCTGGAGAGAGACAAAGAGACGGACAGAGAGACAGACAGACTAGAAAAAAAGAAGAAGAGAGAGACACACAAAGAGACACACAGGCTGAGACAGACAGACAGACACAGAGACAGACAGACAGAGAGGGAGAGGCAGAAAGACAAAGAGACAGACAGAAAAGACAGACAGAGAGACATAATATAGACAATATACCGATCAAGAAAGAGACAGACAGTCATAAGACACTGAAACAATTACAGCCACGCGGGAAAGAGACAGAGAAAGAGACAGAGAAAGAGACAGAAAGAGACACAGACATAGAGAAGACAACGTGTGGAGTGATGGCCTAGAGGTAACGCGTCCGCCTAGGAAGTGAGAGAATCTGAGCGCGCTGGTTCGCCGAATCACGGCTCAGCCCCAGCGGATATTTCTCCCCCTCCACTAGACCTTGAGTGGTGGTCTGGACGCTATAGTCATTCGGATGAGACGATAAACCGAGGTCCCGTGTGCAGCATGCACAGACAAAGATACAGATAGACAAACAGACAGACAGACAGACAGACAATCAAACAGAGAGCAAGAGAAGGCCACAAACAAGGAGATTGTTGGACACTTACAGAGACACAGACAGACAGTCACACACACACACAGAGGCAGACTGAACAGTCAGACAGACAGATACTCAAACAGACAGACAGACTAGACAGATAATTATAGAGACAGACAGACATGCAGGCGAGGCGCGGCAGACAGAAACCGAGAGATGTAGAGCTGGTGAAGACAGCTGGCGTTGGGATCTCACCGTTAACCCATTCACTGCCAGTCACTTTAGAGTACAAAATTCCCTTGTGGTATAAACACAGAAAAGACAGTGGCTAAGAATAGCTGGGGATTCCCCCCTGCGATGTATAGAAAATATGGCCTATCCTAACCACCGAACATTAAGAGCAGTAGGTTCATGGATAACAGACCAATGAATGGTCACCTTTCGGTGACGTCGGTCCTCTACTACGCCTGTGCATAAATGCGAGCTTGGCGGTGAAAGGGTTAACGGAAGGCTAACATCCCTTTTCTTCCTCCATTTTCTCCAACACATCCTTCTCCCTCTCCCCAATCCCTTCATCCCCCCACCCCCTCTCCCTTCCTCTCACCCTCCCCCTCCCTCCCTCCTTCCCTCTGTTACTGCTGCTAGTGTGCACCCGTTATGAGAACTGCTGCATTTTTTTTTTTTAAACTGCACTTACACCATAACGAGTTTCGGTTTCAAGACTGAATCAAAGAGTGCCGGATATATAGTTTCAGTTTCAGTTTCAGTTGCTCAAGGAGGCGTCACTGCGTTCGGACAAATCCATATACGCTACACCACATCTGCCAAGCAGATGCCTGAGCAGCAGCGTAACCCAACTCGCTTAGTCAGGCCTTGAGAAAAAAAAAAAAAAAAAAAAAAAAGAAAAAGAAAAAAGAGAGAAAAATACATAAGAAAAGAACTACTACTAATAATTGTAATATGTATAAGGCGCAAAAACTTGATGAAGTCAACTATAAGCGTATAAAAAATATATATATATATATATATATATATATATATATATATATATATATATATATATAATAAAATAAAATAAAATAAATAAATAAGTAAATAAATAAATATTAATAATAACAAAATAACATTTAAAAAATGAAATAAATAAATAGATAAAAAAATAATTGAAAAATAAATAAATAAATAAATAGATAAAAAAATCAAATAAAATCAAATAAAATCTATATAAACATAGCCAACACGCTACAAAAAAAGTCTGTTTTGAAAAGAAAGAATAAAACGAAAACCAAACCAAACAAAACAACAACAACAACAACAACAACAACAACAAAAAACATAGAAAAAAAAAAACAAAACAAAAAAACGGGGGTGGGGAGTGAGGATCCCTGATTTCTCATTAATCCATCGGGCTGGTCAGGGCCTACAATAATCGTGTAGTTCGCATGCCAGACCACCGGCTCCCCAAGAAACTGCTGTACGGCGAACTCCATCATGGCAAGCGCTCCCATGGAGGCCAAAAAAAGCGCTTCAAAGACACTCTGAAAGCTTCTCTGAAGTCCTTCAACATCAGCCACGACTCGTGGGAGCTGAATGCAATGGACAGACCAACAGAATCGCTGCAGCAGAGCAACGCAGACAGGCCAGGAAAAGCAGTGCCAGCAAGTCCCCGACAGCCGCCACCATCCCCTGTCCACACTGCGTCAGAACCTTCCGGGCGCAGATTGGTCTGACCTGTCATCTGCGCACCCACAGAGGGTACATAAGAAGGCAAATGATTAGAATGATGCGCTCCCACATCTGCCATAACATTGTCGTTGATGGCGTCATCATCGTCATCACCACCACCATCATCATCAACATCATCATTGACTACAACCTCCGATTTTTTGTTTGCATCATCATCATCATCGTCGTCGTCGTCTCCGCCGTTGTTGTTTTCGACATCATCATCATTGTCGTCGTAGTAGTAGTCGGTTAATTGTCGTCGTCGTCTTTTGTCACCTTCATCATTATCATCATCATCATCATTGAAATCGTCATAACAATATTCTCCGTTTTCATCATCATCATCATGACCATCATGACCATCATCACCATCATCATCGTCGTCGTTTCCGCCCTTGTCGTCTTCGAGATCTCTTATCAGCTTCACTGATCATCATCGCTGTTGCTCGTCGTTGTTTACGTTGTCCACAGAAACTCACACACTAAACGGCGACCCTGTGGCATCACGGCTTGTAACTCTTCCAGCCTATCGACCCCCCCCCCCCTCCCCCCGCCCCCACACCCCCTCCACCCCCGAAGCTGTCATGAGCAGGATCATGGCCTTGGGCAGCCCTGGCCGTTATTCATCTCCCCCATCCATCTCCTCACCCTCTCCTTCCTTCCTCCCCCCCCCCCCCCCCCCCCCCCCCCCCCCCACCCCCCACCCCTAAGCACAGCTGCCGGTGTAGCACCTGGAAATGACCCCCTAGCATCTGTTTTGACTCCACTGGAGTTGTACCACAAACCACTCACCTTGGGTGATTCAGGGCACATTTTTTCCAACCCCATCCAATGCCCAAAATTAACTCTAGCTCCTTTTCACACTGGAAAATCAAGACATATCTTGAGGGGGGATATTTTGGGGGCAAAAGAAGAATGACTCTCCACTCCATGTCTCAAAAAAGACTCCAGGGGAGATATTTTGGGGGGGCCAGTCGTACTGCCCCCCCCCCTACATGGACTGCCCATGGAGTTATTTTTGTATAGCCCTGATTTCTCCGTACACTCCACTCGTGTTCGTATGGACTAGGGCCCCTGAATGAATGGTGAAAGTGAAAGGATACCAGCCCACACTGACTCATCATGTAGTGCTTTCAGAACTGTTCAGTGTGTGCTGGGAGCTGCCCAGAACGAACCATACCTTGTTTGTTTGTACGTATGTTTGTTTTTCACCAGAGCAAGGGGCAGCTTTTTCTTCTTCTTCTTCTGCGTTCGTGGGCTGCAACTCCCACGTTCACTCGCATGTACACGAGTGGGCTTTTACGTGCATGACCGTTTTTACCCCGCCATGTAGGCAGCCATACTCCGCTTTCGGGGGTGTGCATGCTGGGTATGTTCTTGCTTCCATAACCCACCGAACGCTGACATGGATTACAGGATCTTTAACGTGCGTATTTGATCTTCTGCATGCGTTTACACACGAAGGGGGTTCAGGCACTAGCAGGTCTGCACATAATATGTTGACCTGGGAGATCGTAAAAATCTCCACCCTTTACCCACCAGGCGCAGTCACCGTGATTCGAACCCGGGACCCTCAGATTGGAAGTCCAACGCTTTAACCACTCGGCTATTGCGCAAGGGGCAGCGTTTTCCCAGGCTTGCAGCTGCCACTGGAGTCAATATTCAGGCATGTTCCGGAACGATTCCATGGAGTTAATTCAACTTGGAGGTGTGTGTGTGTGTGTGTGTGTGTGTGTGTGTGTGTGTGTGTTGGGGTGGGCTGGGATAGGGTGAGGTGTCAGTCTGAGACATCACACCTGGTATCCGGCCCCCATAATGCAGAGGACGGAAAACAGGAACGCACGATTCACCACTATCATCATCATCATCATCATCATCATCATCATTATCATCACTTTTTTCATATAACCCACCAACATCCGCAAGTCTCAACGAGCGGTTCTCTTCGCATGACGTGTTATGATGATGACCCGGACACGCTGATACCACACGCCATCCATCGACAAACATCATAACGGCATCAGCAGGGAGGAGGGGGGGAAGAGAGGGAGATGGGGCGGGGAAAGAGGGGAGGGGGTGGGGTGGGGCGGCACACTATGGAATTGGGTCCGAAGGTCGCGCGGCATGAATCGACTGGAGTTAATCCCTTAACTGCTGCTGATGTTCAGTGTGTGCGTGCGTGCGTGCGTGCGTGTTTGCGTGCGTGTGTGTGTGTGTGTGTGTGTGTGTGTGTGTGTGTGAATGAAGAGCTGTCATCATCTCACTGAGACAAGCCAGACAGAGTTTACAGGTCAGGACCGGGTTGTGTGAGGCGATCTCTGCAGAGCTAAGTTTTGCTTTGGAGTTAGTTAAGAATGTTCCTAAGCGTATGGGATTTACTGTGGTAGAGTTAGGAACATTCTTACCGTTAAGCGAACTTAGTGCTGGTAAGTCCGCTCAGTGCAACCCAGCCCAGGATATTATTAATTATGCCGGTCGTCATTCTTTTTCAAGGATTCGTTCCTCTTAGGATTGCATTTTTTTTTTTCATTCAGCAAACTCAATGACACCATTGAAAAGTACACACAAACTAGCATTTGCCTTTTAGATTTGTATTTGTATTTCTTTTTATCACAACAGTGTGTGAAATTCGGGAGAGCGCGTCGCTACACTACAGCGCCACCCATTTTAATTTTTTTTTTCCTGCGTGCAGTTTTATTTGTTTTTCCTATCGAAGTGGATTTTTCTACATAATTTTGCCAGGAACAACCCTTTTGTTGTTGCCGTGGGTTCTTTTACGTGCGCTAAGTGCATGCTGCACACGGGACCTCGGTTTATCGTCTCATCCGAATGACTAGCGTCCAGACCACCACTCCAGGTCTAGTGGAGGGGGAGAAAATATCACAGTGATATTTTTTTTACACCAAGGTTCAACAGTCGAGGTGTTAAATGTCGGTTTATTAGCTGCAGAAAAAAAAGCATTTTGGTAATCTCCCCCCC
>NC_134884.1:39856072-39858572 GCF_041734735.1 Babylonia areolata
GCATGTGTGTGTGTGTGTGTGTGTGTGTGTGTGTGTGTGTGCTTTGCGCGCGCATAACACACGGAGCTAAATGCATACAGGTCGCTGACCTTTCGTCAAAGGTTCTGAGAACTGAGTTCCCTTTGCCTTCCCCACCCTCTCTCTCTCTCTCTCCGCCTCCGTCTGTGTGGGAGGGGGGATGAGGAAGGGGGGGGGGGTCTCTATACTCTCCCTTCACTCCCAGTATGTGGCAATCCCCAATCACTGAGCAAGGCGGGCAGCCAGATTAACTCACTCAGTACGGCCAGTCCTCTCTTCTCCTCTACACAGACCCCTCGGATGTCCAGTGGGTGTCTGAATGACCCAACCTTTAGCTTCCGTCGTCAGAATTGTGGTATTCTTTGTCAACATTCACCTCTTCAGTATAATAGCCTTCCGCTTGCAATATTTTGATGATGGTAACTGGGGCGAAACGCTGTTAACGTCGTCTCTTTCGCCGTTCGTATGGAGAGAGTTAAAGGTGGTGGGGTGTGGGGTGGTAAGTCCACTTACCACAGTACTGATGGAGCACCCCCACCCCACCCCAGACAAACCCTTCCCCCCTCCACCCCTCTCTCCCCCTCTCATGTGGGTGTGTTTTCTCTGCCAGACTAGAAGCGACTATTGACCTCTGCCAAATAGATTTCGTTGTCTGTCACCACCTGATTACCATCGTCATATAGAGGGTGTGTGGGTGTGGGTGCGGGGGCAGGGGGTGGGGGGTGGGGGGTGGGGATGAGGGGGTCAGATGGGGGTTTTGAGGTGGGTGTGAGTGGAGGGGTGTGGGGTGTGTGTGTGTGTGTGTGTGTGTGGGGGGGGGGGGGGGGGGTGCTCAATTCAGTTTTTTTCCGATGTCGGTGTGTTGCAGATTGTTAAGCGTGGCTGACTTTTCTTTTTCTTACCTCTGCAGATCTCAAAGCGAAGCCACGCACCACTACTCCATTTTAGAGAGAAAAAAACAAACAACATAAATAGAAACAAAATCCAACCCAACAACAAAACAAACAAACAAACAAAAAAAGAGGAAGAAATAATAGAAGAAAGAAAAACACCTTCGTAGAAGTGCTCTCTGTTTCAGTCAAAACCTCCACAAAGTTTCACCGGTCCCCCCCCCCCCCCCCCGCAAAAAAAACAAAAAACAAAAACGTTAACTGAAAAAAATGTTAGAATTATTTTTGGTTAGAAATTTAAGGACCCCGCCAAACTCACCACCAAAAAAGAATTAAGAACTGTCTTGAAAACTTAACGTAAGCTATGTTTTCTCAAAGAACGATCGTGGGTCAGAATGACAGTGTTAAACAAACAAACAAAACAAAACCAAAAACAAACACTGACACACACACAGAGACACAGACACACACACACACACACACACACACACAAACTGGATAGATTTGGTGACCCCCAAAACAACAAGTCTCTCAAATATCAGGTTGGATATATCAAATCAGAACTACAGACTAATTATTGCTCTAAAGTAAAATGCATATGCTTCAGTAACGTGACAATTAAACGTATAATTTTTGACTGTGATTTGATGAAGCCTTACCTGCACGAAAGTGTATCATCACAAGTGACTGAGAACGTGGATGTTTTTGACTTTTTTTTTGCATTTATCATCTGTTGTTTCGCTTGTTAGATTAACGACATCTCTTTAAGTAATTTTCCGTAATTGTATTTAAATATTTGTTTTAAATTTCACCCACCCCCGTCCCTCATATGCCTGGTTTTCCCCCAACTCACCATTTATACCCATCCCACTCATCTTCTGAACGATAATTTTCAAATGTGTACATTAATACTCTAACAAAATGTCTTCAATCGCCGATATGTGTGACGGGACGTTAAAATTTTTCCGTTTCATCGCCATGGTCGCATTTCGGCACCAGCTTGGTAAAGAACTATGCCACTGAAATGCAACCAGATGATTGGCCTTTTGTGCATTAACCTAATGCTCTTAATTTTCAGTGGTAGGAATGGCCATTTTTTTTCCTACCCATCACAGGGGAATCCCCAGCTGTTCTTAGGCACCATCTTTTCTGTGGTTCCTGCACAGGGTTAATTTGCACTCTAAACTGGTGGTGAAAGGGAAACAAAATTTCTCCTCCCCAGAACTACGGATCGTAAGATCTGAACCCTCAGCAGTCAACGCAAGCATATAATTTAACCCGGAACCAGCAACCACAGTGTGGGCAAGGTACTGAGGTCATGTTTCTGACAACAATCAGCCAGTCTGTCATACTGCCAGTCTTTAAAGTGTGGATGCGAAGCGTGTCTGTTGTTGCACCACCCAGGGAATTAATGAAGTGCTCGGAAAGTGAATCTGATCATGCAGAAAATTCTCTCTCTCTCTCTCTCTCTCTCTAACCTATCTGTCTGACTGTTTGTCTGTCTTGTTGTCTGTCCGTTTGTATGTTTGTTTTTCTGTCTCCGTTTGTCTTCGCGCCACACAATACAAAGCTAAACAGTACTACCCTTTTCT
>NC_134884.1:39863572-39886072 GCF_041734735.1 Babylonia areolata
GTAGCACAATATCGAGTCCCGCAAAGGACTGGGATTCTTTTTCTTTTTTTGTCATCCCCCCCCCTCTCCTCCTCCTCCTCTGCTAGACTTTTGAGGGTTGTGCTGGGTGCCAGTCTTTCGCCGGGATGAAACGATATGAACCGAGAACCCGCGTGTAGCATTCAGTGATGCACGTAGCACATGTAAAAGAACCCAAGACAACAAAGAAAATTTCAGCGGCAGCAACAGCAGTAGTAGAAGTAGTAGTAGTAGTAGTAGTAGTAGTTGTTGCAGCAGTAATAGTTGGAGAAGCAGCAGTAGTAATAGCAACGGTACCAAATATAGTAGAAGTAGTAGCAGTGACAGTTGGAGCAGAATAAGGAGCATGCAGCAGCAGCAGCAGCAGCGGCAGCAGTAGCAGTAGTAGTAGTAGTCGTAGTAGTAGTAATGGTGGTGGTGGAGGTGGTGGTAGTAGTTGTTGTAGTAGATGTTGTATTAGAAGTCGTAGTAGTAATGGTAGTATTTTCCGTCCTCTGAATCGCAGTTAGCTATGCATGCGTGCTGATGTGTGTATGTTGATTTTTTTAAAAAGATTTTGTTTATGCACCAAGATCCAACACTCTATAGATATCTACATCTCTATTTCTTTATCAGCAACCACAGCAGCAGAGATAGCGACAGACAGTATCAGCTGTGACAGGGAAAGAAGTCCCTGTGGCATCAGCATCAGCATCAGCATCAGCATCACTGCAATGATATCGGCAGTGGCAGGGTGGCATTCTCCAAGGCCCCCGGGGGTACTCTGGCACCATGTCAGCAGTGCCCGCATTGTTGGTCTGTCATGCCTGGTTGCTGGCACATTACACAGGTCTGCAGGAGGGGGGCGGGGGGGAGGGTGTGTGGGTGGGTGGGGGGGGGGGGGGGGGAGCTACCCATCACAGGTTGCTACGAGTCACAACAGTCAGCTTTCTTGGACAGCTCATTTAATATGCTTGAACTCTCTTTCTCTCTGCCTATTTATGTCTGTCTGTCTGTCTGTCACGTCCACACACACACACACACACACACACACACACACACACACACACACGCACACACACACACACACACACACACACACGCGCGCGCGCGCGCGCGCGATTACAGTTTGGAGCTGCAACAGTTTAAATGTCACACTTCAGAGAGAGGAAGGGAGGGAAAGAGAGAGAGAGGGGGGGCGAGAGTAAGGGACACACACACACACACACACACACACACACACACACACACACACACACACACACACAAGTGGAGTGATGGCCTAGAAGTAACGCGTCCGCCTTGGAAGCGAGAGAATCTGAGTGCGCTGGTTCGAATCACGGTTCAACCGCCGATATTTTCTCACCCTCGACTAGACCTTGAGTGGTGGTCTGGACGCTAGTCATTCGGATGAGACGATAAACCGAGGTCCCGTGTGCAGCATGCATTTAGCGCACGTAAAAGAACCTACGGCAACAAAAGGGTTGTTCCTGGCAAAATTCTATAGAAAAATCCACTTCGATAGGAAAAACAAATAAAACTACACGCAGGAAAAAATACAAAAAAATGGGTGGCGCTGTAGTGTAGCGACGCGCTCTCCCTACGGAGAACAGCCCGAATTTCACACAGAGAAATCTGATGTGATAAAAAGAAATGCAAATACAAATACAAACACACCATAGAAACGCTTAGACACTTTATGTCATTGGCCATGAGGTCCTCCGGACATGGGTGAATGAGTCAGCGTTCTTTCATTGTATGACAAACCATTATAATTAACGAAAGATAAAGACACACAAGACAAGACAAGACAAGACAAAATCTTTATTAGAGAGAGAGAGAGAGAGAGATTCAAAATTCAAAATTTTTTTCACTAAAGGATAAAGATTTTAGGCATTGCCTAGTCTTCCAATCTGTCTTTGTGACGACAAAAAACAATAACGATAAGACACAACAATAATAACAATAGTAAATACTACTACTACCACTACCACTACTACTACTACTACTAATGATAATTATAATACTAATCAACGGACCATCATCAGTCATAAAAATATAATGAAGGGAACACTGTCACACACTCACACCCACCCACCCACACACATATGCACACACTCATCCCCAAACACACACACCCTTATGCACAGAGAGAGAGAGAGAGAGAGAGAGAGAGAGAGAGAGATGGAAAGGGGAAGACCATCTGCTTATGGTAACATCACTTTAACTATCTGCAAATATTGCCGTTCATGATACCAAACTAAAAAAAAAAATATCGGCTGTGGAGACAGAAACATCCAGCATACACCATTCTCACTAAGAATCATTCGTGAGTGGAGGTTGGTCGATTGACAGAAAAAAAAGTGACTCTTCACATGCGCAAATTAATGCGACTGGGGAAATAGTCGCGTTGCAGTCCATGGGAGACAAACACATTAGACACAAGATGGAGAACAGCACCTAGTTGCTTCCCTTCCCTGCAGTCATTTGGTTTTTGAAACATGTTGCACAACATGTGGGCAAATTTGCTTCTTTTTTTAATTTTTTTTTTTTACCAAGTACAGTAAAAAAGGAATTGAATAATAACACTGATGGTATGTGTGTGCTGTAACGTCAGTCTGAATGTATCAGACCTCGCGTGATATGCGTCTGTTGAGACGGAGTTTCAGTTTTCAGTTTCAGTAGCTCAAGGAGGCGCCACTGCGTTCGGACAAATCCATATACGCTACACCACATCTGCCAAGCAGATGCCTGACCAGCAGCGTAACCCAACGCGCTTAGTCAGGCCTTGATAAAAGACGGAGTGAGCCTTGACTGTTCCGAACATCAGGGCTCCATGTTGACCGGCCACAGAGCGGAGGGACCCCTTGTGGAACTGGTATGTTCAACGGAGGAGGAGGTGCCTGAGTGTCCCACGAGTTGTGTGGGGTGGACATTGACATATGGTTACTGTGACTAGACGTAACTCGCCGGCCCAGGACTGAGTTCGATCCTGGGATTGGATCAAGCAAGTTGTGCACGGAGAGAATTATGACTTGTGACAGACAAGACATTGTGTTCCTGGGTTTAAAAAAAAAAAATCGAAATACCTTGTTTCCAGGTGAAAGAGTGTGGGTCATTGAAACACGACAGCTCGTGTACGTGCTCAGGTTTAACTCCCTCAGTACGGCCAGTACGTTGTTATTCGATGATAAAAAGATGTCACTTGCCAAGCGTAGTCTTATATAGTGTTCTGCAACTGGGCAGTTGCTGCTCTCTCTCTCTCATGTGTGTGTGTGTGTGTGTGTGTGTGTGTGTGTGTCTGTCTGTCTGTCTGTCTGTCTGTGTGTGTGTCTGTGGGTGCGCACGTGTGTGTGGGTGTGTCTGTGTGGGTGTGTGTGTGTGGGGGGGGGGGGTGTGTCTGGGTGTGTCTGTATGCCTGTGTCTGTTTGTGTGCGTGTACATCTGTACGTGCATGTGTACATTCGTGTGTATGTATGAGTGTGTCGTAAGATAAGAGTCAGAGGGAGGAAGAGACAATACCAGATTGATTCCAAACAAGACACGAATGGTGTGTATTTTAGCGTCTGACCCAAACTACCTCAATAGGGAGTCGTTTGGGGGGCAGTTCTACTCCCTTCGTACCTGTCTTTCGGGGACAAAAGATTGAGTCTTTCTAGTTCATTCCCTATAGTATAGGCCTCCTTCGGTCATGGCTGACCATGGATAGAGTATATCCGACCTAATGTCAAACTGGGCTGTCTGCTTGGACCAAGCAGCATCGCTTGTGACTGAAGAGACCAATGCGAGAGAAACAGTCTCTGTCGCAGCGGTCATGTGTGTAAGCTGATGCTGGTCTGTTGGCTGCCGTCCCTTTTCTGCGAGCTCGCTTTTCTGCTGCAGCAGTTGACAGTTTGTCCTCACCAATCCTTAGCTGATTCT
This sequence comes from Babylonia areolata, assembly GCF_041734735.1. Lineage (NCBI taxonomy): Eukaryota > Metazoa > Mollusca > Gastropoda > Neogastropoda > Buccinidae > Babylonia > Babylonia areolata. Next base: position 39,867,491 of record NC_134884.1, read on the forward strand.
TGAGAGTGATCTATAGTGACCATATAGTGACCTCCTGATAATTTGCCATGAATTTTTTTTTTCTCCAAAAAATCAACGTGTGTTATGAACACGGCATTTTTGGAAATTGATATGTTGAAATAACAATAGGGTATGGAGTAAATATGGGGCATGGGCTGGAATTTTTTTTAAAGGCCTGTCCTGAAATAAATCAAAAGGGAAGTGTTTGGGTCGCCAACTCCAGTGGATTTTAGACAGCGATTGAAACCATTCCCAGGTGATACATTGGGATCTTCTATCTGCTAAGAATATTTCTCTCGTAAACTTACATGAGTGTTCCCCTGAGGGAAAAGACAAAACTCAATCAATAATTAAAACAATGTATGTATATACAAAGAGAGAGATAAAGATTAGAGATACAGAGAGACAGACAGACAGACAGACACGCACGCATGCATGCACACACACACACACACACACACACACACACACACACACACACACACACACACACACACACACACTTTTGACAAACATTCTTTTATTCACTGACATGATAAAGAAAATAACCCCAAACAGCGAAGTCCAGGCAAAATATAGTGCCATCAGATATTCCGAATCAAAATTAATAGCCACTCATACTTCGAAGTGAACAGCTATCATATATGAAAAGAAAAATCGACCAAATTTCAAAATAGATCAGTTATCAAATTTCAATGGTCTATTAAATCGTGATTTATAACATATTTCAACTTCAGTTATCTGTTATTCGGATAGAAAATGGTCAAATTTCAAACCACATATTCACATTTCAGAAGAAAATGTGTTTATCTGTGATTCAATGCAGTTACATTTTAAAACGTTTGTTTTAATCCTTCGTGGTTATGGAAAAGAAAGCTGACAAAAGCTGGATAACTTTCATGTTTCAGTGGTGACTTACAATATGTCATGTGCATACACTGTGGGTTACTTAAGAGTCATACCTTATTCCTTTAGAATGTTTGTTGGTGACTGTCTATCTGTATCTGTGTGCCTGCCCGTCTGTCTGTCTGTCTGACTGTGTGGAGACACACGCGCGTGCGCGCGCGTGTGTGTGTATGTGTGTGTGACTGGTTTATCTTATTGCGTTCACTGTTCGTATTTCCCAAAGATTTATCAAAACAGAAAGCTAAGGCCTATTTGAAAGGAACTTGAAGCAGGCTGTTTGATGGTCGTAAAGAAAAAAAAGTGTACATAAAAAAAAGAAGTAATAGATTGTACTATTATCCTAGAATCTAAGTTACAGTTGTGATTTTTTTGTTTGTTCCTGAGATCTGTATTTTGTGTGTGCGTGCGCGCGCGTGTGTGTGTGTGTGTGTGTGTGTGTGGTGTGTGTGTGTGTGTGTGTGTGTGTGTGTGTGTAATAATAATGGTATTTATATAGCGCTGAATCTTGTGCAGAGACAAATCAAAGCGTTTTCGCCCCAGTCATTCACACACATGCATAACTCTAAAACTGTAGAAACTAAAGACAAGGAAGGGCAGGCAAGGGAGGCTATTTTGGGAAGAGGTGGGTTTTAAGGCCAGACTTGAAAGAGCTGAGTGTGGAGACTTGACGGAGCGAAAGAGGAAGTTCATTCCAATCGCAAGGTCCAGAGACAGAGAAAGAACGGCGGCCAAAGGTCGAGTGTTTGAATCTGGGTATGCGTAAACAGAGGGGATCCCAAGCCGATCGTAGGGAGCGAGATGGAGTGTAGAGGTTAAGACAGCCGCAGAGATATGAAGGGGCAGTTTTGTGAATGCATCTATAACATAGAGTGCTGATCTTGTACTTTATTCGGTGTGATACAGGGAGCCAGTGGAGATGTTGCAAAAGAGGAGTGATGTGCTCAGATCTTTTCTTTCTGAGGACGAGTCGGGCAGCAGAGTTTTGTATGCGCTGGAGTGACTGAATGGATGAAGCAGGCAAACCAGACAATAGAGAGATACAGTAGTCAAGGCGAGAGAGAATGAGAGAAACGACAAGTCTAGATGTTGCGTCAGTGGACAGATATTTCCGGACGGCACTGATGCGCCGCAGTTGACAGTAGCAGGACTGACATGTCTGACTGATAAATTTTTGCATGGACAGTGTATTGTCAAGGACAACACCGAGGTTCCTGACTGACGTAGAAAGAGGGATGGATGTACTGCCAAGTTTGATTGTGTCAGTTGTAATGGAAGAGAGTTTTTGTTTAGTTCCTATGATCATTGCTTCAGTTTTGTCCGCGTTCAGTTGTAACTTATTTAGAGTCATCCAATTTTGAATATCCAGGAAGCAGTTGGATGTTTCTTGCAAGAGAAGAGCGACGACAGTTTTTCAGGTGTATCACTCTTCTGGAGTTGAGTGTCATCAGCACAAGAATGATGACTGACATTATGGCCGTTGATAATTTCAGAGAGAGGAGCAGTGTACAGTGTGAAGAGCACTGGGCCTAAAACATCCCTGTGGGACTCCATGTTCAATTTTAACGGGTTCAGACTGGAAATTATGAACAATGACAGACTATCTGAACACATACACCTTCGTGTGTTTCGTTGATCAACATGTGTAAGAAGAGATGACTTTTGCACATACAAAAACACTGTTTAAACGTAATTCGAAAAGTTCCCAGCATTTTAATTTGGTATAAGAAAAATAATAAATAAACTTGTCACACATAGCAATAGTTACACATGAATCTAAATATTTCCTACATTTTATCCTGGAAAAGATATCGGTATAGGGCTCCAAGAAAGAAAAAGAAAACACACACACACACACACACACACACACACACACACACACACACACACAGAAAGAGAGAGAGAATTGTATAATACTTTTACCACCACCCCCTTCCCGACCCCCCCCCCCCCCCCACACACACACACACAAACACACACACACAGATAGAGAGAGAGAGAGAGAGACAGAGAGAGACAGAGAGAGACAGAGACAGAGAGAAAAGTATGATACTCTTACTTAGCTTGCTGAATTTCGGATATCAGCGTCCGTTCCATTCTCTGAAGCGTGTCCATGATCCTTTCTCCAGAACATGGAACCGACGTAGAAGCAATTTGTCCTGATAACACTCTGCCTGCCACACTGAGCCAAAGCCAGGCCAGCACGGAAATTCCCGACATCGTTGATCCTTTCCTGTATAATCAATATACAAAAAAAATATTGGGCTCTTAAATGTCAACTGGGTCAAAAAAAAAACAGGACTGATGATGCACTGGCTCGGATACTGAATCCTGGGTAAAAAGATTAATTCTCACTCAGCTCCGGCCTGACAGTTGGTTGATGGACTTGTTATATACGTGCACAGAAAGCGTTAGCTCCGGTTTATATGATGGATTGGCTTTCACACATTCATGCGATCTCTTGTTCATTCACACCTTGGAAGCTGGCTTTGGTATGACTGGACTGTCTGCGCTGTTACAGCCAAAGGCTACATTATGGAAAAACAACAACAACTTATCGTTCTTGGTTAGGACCTAAAGGCTACTTTATGGAAAAAAACTTATCGTTCTTGGTTAGGACCTAAAGGCTACTTTATGGAAAAAAAACTTATAGTTCTTGGTTAGGACCTAAAGGCTACTTTATGGAGAAAAAAACAACTTATCGTTCTTGGTTAGGACCTAAAGGCTACTTTATGGAAAAAAACTTATCGTTCTTGGTTAGGACCTAAAGGCTACTTTATGGAAAAAAAAAACCTTATCGTTCTTGGTTAGGACCTAAAGGCTACTTTATGGAAAAACATCCTTCTTGGTTAGGACCGAAAGGCTGTATTATGAAAAAACTGATCGTCCTTGGGTAGGACTGTGGTGACTATTACAAAAATAACAGTCAAGCCATATTGATGAACTCTCCATTTAGTAAAGACACTGGACACACCAGAGACTATCTACACCATTTTCAGTGAAGTTCATTCAAGAATGGAGGGTGGGGAGTACGATTTCTGTTTCTGTCATACTGTTGGGTATGAAAAGGCATTGTGTGTTCAATAATCACGGAATAAACAGCCGGGATTTGAGGTACTGTCCTGCGATCAGTCACGGGTCCATTGTTAACGTCACTCATACCGGGGTATTGATGACGTCAGAGGGGTACTTACCGTGACGTAGGACAGAACATGGCTTGCACAGTTGCCGAACTTTCCCTTCAACATTGTAGACACCACCTCAGGTTTTTGGATCAACACCAATTTCTCACCCATCCCATTTCTTTCTTTCTGTGTTTGTGGGATACAACTCTCACGTTCACTCCTGTATGTTAGTGTAGGGTATGTGAATGACCTCTTTTAAACTGACGGGGGTGTTCTCGATGGTAATGTTCGTGTTCCCATAACTCACAGAACACTGACATGACTTACAGGATTGCCTGATGTGTATACACACACGAAGGAGATTCAGGCGCTAGCAGGTCTGCACATAATTATGTTTACCTGGGAGATGGGGAAAAATGCCCACTTTTAACCCGCCAGTCTCAGCCAGGTTTCGAACCCAGAACCATGAGGCTGAAAGTTCAATGCTTTGTGGATAGAACCTCGCTGTTTGTGGGGCTCTCTTGTCCGGCTTCCACGGGCGACTAAGAAGATTTCGGGACAGATCTATTCTAATATACATGACGGCGATGGCACGCCGATGATGGCTTCTGACAGCCAGTCCGTCTAGAAGACTTTGCTCTGCAGTTTAACTCACTCAGTACGGCCAGTCCTCTCTTCTCCTCTACACAGACCCCTCGGATGTCCAGTGGGTGTCTGAATGACCCAACCTTTAGCTTCCGTCGTCAGAATTGTGGTATTCTTTGTCAACATTCACCTCTTCAGTATAAGAGCCTTCCGCTTGCACTATTTTGATGATGGTAATTGGGGTGAAACGCTGTTAACGTCGTCTCTTTCGCCGTTCGTATGGAAAGAGTTAAAGAAAAAAAAAAGAGAGAGAGAAAGAAAAAAAGAAAGGAAAAAAAAGAAAAAAAAGAAAAAGAAAGTGCTGTCATACAAGAGCTGCATTTGCTGCCCACTGTGTTTGTTGCACACTAGTTACCGGACCTGATCTACCTTCTCTAGAAGATATACATTATAAGCGGCTACTCGAAAAAGCAAAATCAATCAGCCAGGAAGAATCACATCCAGCTTCTGGGATTTTCGAGATGCTCCCCCTCTGTTCGACGGTACAGAAGTACAAGGACGAAAACCAATCGTTTCGCCAATAGCTTTTTTCCCCAAAGCAGTCAATGACCTGTCTCTGGAACAAATCCAGTGTGATAAATAGAATTGTGCAACCAACAACCATCTACCTGATTATCTAGTCATCAGCCCCAACCACATGTAATATGCAGCTTCTGTTCAAACGTGTGTGTGTGTGTGTGTGTGTGTGTGTGTGTGTGTGTGTGTGTGTGTGTGTGCAGTGCGTGCATGCGTGAGTATGCACAAGTTTTTATATTGAAACGTATGTATCTTATTTCTACTGCATCTATGTTTGTGTATGATTTTCGGTTTATGTTCGTATCTTGTTATATACTACACCCCCCCCCCCCGCCCCCCCCTGCAATATTCCTAGGTAGAATGAGAATAATCTAAGCAGGAAGTCATCATAATAGTGACAATTTGCACAGATGTACCACGGGATCAAAATGGTCTTATTTTGCACTCAAAGTATCCGTAAAATACCTCGGCGTGAAATTGGATCAAACGTTGTGCATGCAAGTGTATGTTAATAGTGTACGACATGCATCGTTTCTTGAACTGATATGCATTGAATCTATTAGACTACTTTTGTCCTCAGATGCATCTTTGGGCATCATGACTGTAATGATAACTTCTCGGTTACACTATTGTGACTTTGTTTTTGTCTATCTTCCAGATGAACAACTGCCTCCTTTCCACTTGGAAAGGATTCAAAACCGTGCCGCAAGACTTGTTCTGCAAACAAATAAAGCAAGGACATCTATCACCACTTTTGGGAGAGCTGCACTGGCTCCCTGTGAAATCTCGATGTGAATACAAAGTTGCAGTCCTTGTTTTTCGCTGTTTCGATGGGTCATTTCTGGTGTATATATTTACAGCACTTTCCACGTACCACTGTTCCCGAAGTCTTCGTTCTTAAATCTTCTAAATCATAGAATGATTGACTTGACCCGAGTCAGTGACTTGATACAATAATGGAGTCTCCCGTCAGACCGACGGACGAGTAGGCAGGCGGGCTTATCTGTCGGTGTGTGTCCTCATATGAGAGAAGAGGCTGATTCTGGATGTTGATTCTAGTTTTACTGTCCCCAAAATTTGGAACTCGCTGACGTACACTCTGCATAACGCTCCAATTTTCAGCGAATGTTGCAAGTGGGCGTGTTGATGGTTGTTTATAGGTGCGTGGTGTTCGTGCAAGAATTGTGTGAGTGAAGTGTGTACAGTGCAAAGGGTCGGATTACACAAGATTATGCACAATACAAAAATGATTCGTTCATTCGTTCATTCTTCTTTTTCTTCTTTTTCTTCTTGCTTGTTGTCATTGTTGTCATCATTTCTACCACTATTATTGTTATTATCATTATTATTATCATTCTTCTTCTCCCTCTTCTTATGAGTACTGATAATGTGACACGATATTGTACCAACAAGTCACTGACTTGTGTCAAGTCAAGTGAAGGCCACCGCGAACTTGTAAGCGCTTCAAGGACACCTTGAAGACAAACCTCAAAGTCTGTGACATAGAAATCGCTTCCTGGGAAACTGAAGCCCTTGACCGCTCTCGCTGGAGGATGCTGTGCTCTAGTGGCATAAAGACGTTTGAAAACAAGAGAACGCTGGCCATTAAGGAGAAGCGTGAGCGAAGGAAGCAGGGCTCAACTTCTGGAGACGTTTTCCCTTGCAACACCTGTGGGAAGTGCTGCGCATCCAGAATCGGCCTCTTCTCCCATATGAGGACACACACCGACAGATAAGCCTGCCTGCCTACTCGTCCGGAGACTCCATTATTGTACCAAGTCACTGACTCGGGTCAAGTCAAGTGAAGTCTACATGTCTCCCTTTCCTTCTTCATACTGCACACTTAAGTAGACGCAAGCGTGAGTCAGGATTTTACGCAGTAATACACTGCATTTACCCTATGGCAAACAACATATAGCGTCTGGGTCCTTTAATTAAAAACTGGGAACATAAATGTCTGTATTCTGATCTTTGTACGTTTGATGAATCGGACCGTTAACCCTTTCACCGCCAGTCAGCTTCAAGTGAAATATTCCTTTATGCAACAGACACAGAAAAACATGGGCATCTAAGAATCGCTGGGGATTCCCCTGTGATGTGTAGAAAATGATTATTGCCTCGTCCTACCATCGAAAACTAAGAGGCATGGGCCATGATCTGGTCGCATTTCAGTGACATGGGCGCACTACTGCCTGGTGCTGAAATATGACATTGTCAGTGAAAGGGTTAATTGTTGCTTACCCCCACGCCCCCATCCCCATCCCACCCCCCTTCATTCTGCGTCCTGCCCCTCCTTCCCCCATGTGGGCGAAACATTGTGGTGGTGCTTTGTGGACGGTGGGGAGGTGGCGGAGGCTGGGGGGACTGGGGGGCACTGGGGGTGGGGTGCGGAGGGGGCTGGGGGGCTGGGTGGAAATGTGCAGCTGTCTCTCTGTTCCCGGCCCCATTGCGTGTTGAACGTCACGTGGCCATCAGCATGGTGTGACAGACAGCTCTCGTGAGCAACACCTTTACTATGATACATCCGGATATTGTTGATATTTGATGGGGAAAAAATATATCGCTTGTCAAGCGAACAGAGGTCTTTACTAACCACGCTGTTGCTTCTCTCTGTCTCTGTCTGTCTCTGTCTATGTATGTGTGTCTGTCTCTGTCTTTCTCTTTCTTTGTTTCTCTCTCTGTCTCTGGCTCTCTGTGTCTTTTTCACTCTCTCTGTTTCTCTGTCTCTATCTGTCTGTCTGTCTGTCTCTCCCATGACAGCTACAAGTCATATACTGGCTTGGAAGACCAGGTTCAGATTGTAAAATCTGCATGGAAGCCGAAAGGTAGCAATGTGTTTATAGAGACAAACTTCTATAATTATATATGGGAGAACTTCTCTTATTCATGAGTGAGAATGTTTAAAATTTCATGAGGCTGAGAAAAGTTGCCTTCTCATTTCAAGACTTTAACTCTCTCCATACGAACGGCGAAAGAGACTACGTTAACAGCGTTTCACGCCAATTGCCATCATCAAAATATTGCAAGCGGAAGGCTCTTATACTGAAGAGGTGAATGTTGACAAAGAATACCACAATTCTGACGACGGAAGCTAAAGGTTGGGTCCTTGAGACACCCACTGGACATCCGAGGGGTCTGTGTAGAGGAGAAGAAAGGACTGGCCGTACTGAGTGAGTTAAACTAAGATAAAAGCACCCATTGAATGGAAGGGGTTCGTGTGGCTGTTTATTACAGAAAAACGTAAGAAAAAAAAACAAAAAACCCACAAACAAACAAAAAAGCTCGAAAATAGACGTACCTGCGGAAAACGACCGGCCTGTGCGAACTGATGGGTATTGTAACTGTCATATGTGAATGGGGTAGATTTCAATGGGGACAATTTCAGGCATACACCGGTTTTAGAGGAAGGCGTAACTGACTGGGATCTCTGAACAAGAAGATCAGATAGGAAAAGCTGACGCAGAGATTTGTGTTCAGATGACACAATACGTTAGATTGTGGGACTGATTCTGAAGCAGAGCATCCGTGTGTGCTGGGATAATTGTGTCCGGAAGTGAATATTGTAGTTCACACCCGTATCAGCGTTTTGCAAATGCAGAGCCCGTGTATCTGGGTAACATTGTGAATGTAGAAGCTGACATCATGTATTCTTTCATCCATACTCTGTCGAAGATGTGCAACTTCTGTGTCCTCTTCATTCATTTGTCTAATTAAGACTCTTTGTTAAACACTTTGTCTGTTTGCTGGTGCCATTGTTCTCTTGTTTACTTTGCAGCAATGTTCACAATGTGAGAGGAGAACGAGGGGAAATATACACGCTTGTTTGATCAGGTTTAACCCCCGGCAAATATGTACGAAAACTCTACATGGATTGTGCTAATGTTTCATTATTTGTCCTTCATAAACAACTGTTTCACTTTGCTGAAGGATGTTTAGAAGAATATCGTGTTCGACACACTATTCTACATCATGGATAACGATATGGCAAGTTGTGGACTATTTAGCAGGTAATTCGTCCTCATCTGTGGTAATAATCATGATAATGATAATAATATGCATTCATGTAGCTCTTAGCTGCGGCTCGTAGCGCATTTATCAATATGCGTGGTAGTGAATAAGAAAAAGATTTTTTTTTTAAAACATTAGAATACAAACAGTGCAAGGTCACTTACAACTCATCCACCCTCTTTCACCTCCACACACACACACACACACACACACACACACACACACACACACAGATTTTCAGTTTCAGTTTCAGTAGCTCAAGGAGGCGTCACTGCGTTCGGACAAATCCATATAAGCTACACCACATCTGCCAAGCAGATGCCTGACCAGCAGCGTAACCCAACGCGCTTAGTCAGGCCTTGAGAAAAAAAAAGAAAAAAAGTGTGGGGGGTGAATAAATAATAGATAAATACATAAAAAAAACCTAATAATAATAATAACAATATGTATAAGGCGCAAAATCTTGATGAAGTCAACTATAAGCGTAAATAAATAAATAAATAAATGATAATTAAAAGAGAGACAGAGATTGAAAGAGAGAGAGAAAGAGAGAGAGAGAAAGAGAGAGAGAGGGGGAGAAAGAGAGAGAGAGAGAGAGAGAGAGAGAGAGGAGCAAAAAACCCCCCAAAACAAGACCTCACAATGAAATTTCACCCTCCGAAAGCCCGCGTGTACATGCACACTCTCTTCCTCCCTCTGCCTCTCTCTTTCACTCAGGTGGTCAATCTGATACGCACAGTCAACCGTGAACTTCGTAGGATTGATTCTGTTTATCAGTACTACAAACATGTCAGATGTCTGCTTTTGCGCTTTCACGAATCAACATCTGGAAATCTCTTCTCACGGGTTGTCTACATAATCTTCTTCAGCGAATTTAAAAAAAACTTCAAAAGAATGCTGCCCATGTGACTCGTGAGTCCCACATACTGATCACATTTTCTCCCCACCTTCTCTAGCTCCCCATTTAAGTTAGATTTAAATACAAAAGTTGGCGTGTCTCTGTTTTTCTGCTTTCCACTCCATCTTTCTGACCTGATCTGTGCTTACATTTCGTAAAAAAAAAAAAAAAAATTCTGCTCTCATCATGTGACTGTTATCTTCTGAAATAGTGTTCATGAATGGTTCACATAATTTGTAACTTTTTGTTTGATGTAAATCGTTCTAAGCTCACAGACAGAGCGCTATACAAATGCATATTATTATTATTATTATTATTATCGAAACACACATACATACACGCGTGCATGCGCGCATGAATGCACATGTGCACCTCCCCCTTCCCGCAAACACACACACACACACACGCGTGCGCCTGCGTTCCCATCCGGGTAGAGAGAGAGAGAGAGAAAAGATGGTCACCTTCCTACTCTTAACAGCGATATCTTTGTTTTCCATCAAATATCAACAATATCCGGATGTATCGTAGAAAAAGGTGTTGCTCACGAGCGCTCTCTCCCTCAGATCGTACTGATGGCTACGTGACGTTCAACACGCGATGGGGGCGGGGACAAAGGGCCGCCCAGTACCCAGCACCAGCCCTAGTCCCCTCCCCACACCTTCCGTGAATCAGCTTCACAATGACGGGCGCAATAGCCGAGTGGTTAAAGCGTTGGACTGTCAATCTGAGGGTCCCAGGTTCGAATCACGGTGATGGCGCCTGGTGGATAAAGGGTGGAGATTTTTACGATCTCCCAGGTCAACATATGTGCAGACCTGCTAGTGCCTGAACCCCCTTCGTGTGTATATGCAAGCAGAAGATCAAATACGCACGTTAAAGATCCTGTAATCCATGTCAGCGTTCAGTGGGTTATGGAAACAAGAACATACCCAGCATGCACACCCCCGAAAACGGAGTATGGCTGCCTACATGGCGGGGTAAAAACGGTCATACACGTAAAAGCCCACTCGTGTGCATACGAGTGAACGTGGGAGTTGCAGCCCACGAACGCAGAAGAAGAAGAAGAAGCTTCACAATGTTTCACCCAGCTGGGGGGAAGGCTGGGGGCAGGGCGCAGGATGAATGAGTGGAATGGGGAGGAGGGTGTGGAGGGGAGTTGGGAGGGGGGAGGGGGGCTTAACAAAAACAAAGTCAGTGCAAAATACCTTCTGTCTGGAAAACGTCCTGCATTATATCTGTACCCAAGAAAGAAAAAAAACCCAACAACAACAACCCAACAGCAACACGTGTTTAAAAAATAATCTGCGTCCAGTAGCATTTACATCGGCTGTGATGAAAGCCTTTGAGAGAGTGGTACTAGTCCACTTACAGGAGTCTGCCAAACAATTTCTGGATCCCTTACAGTTTGTGTACAGGAGGATACTATAAGTTTTGTCTTAAACAATGTCTGTGAACACCTGGACAAATCAGATACCTGTGTCCGCATAATGTCATTTGACTTTTCTAGTGCTTTTAATGTTATTCAACATCACCTCTTAGCAAAGAAACTTTATGCACATGGAATTCGTTTTTCCAACTATTTCATGAGGTTTAGACTTTCTTACTAACATGCCCCAGTTTGTGAGATTAAATTACTTCATGCCTACTGTTTCATTTACAAACACTGGTGCACCACAAGGCACAGTGCTCTCACTGTTTCTGTTTACCTTGTTTAATTCGTGTCCACTGGTCAAGTTTACAGACGATTCCGGTCTGACAGGGCCGATTACTGATGGCGATGACTAGACAGGAGAAACTGACAGATTTGTTAACTGGTGTAAACAAAGTTACCTTAAACTGAATGTTGGTAAAGAAATTAACACACACACACACACACACACACACACAGAGAAGGACTTGTAACTGACGTCAGAAAAACGGAACCATGTTCAAGTAAAATTATCTTAAAGAAATGAAGTGGTTCAACAAGTATACCCGTACAAATATCTTGGTGTGATAACTGACAAGCTTTCGTTGAATGAAAATACATTCCACTGCAGTTATTAAAAAGAGCAACAGTCACATGCATTGTCTGAGAAAAAAATGAAGTCTTTTAATGTGTGCAGGCAGATGCTCCAAAGGTTTTACACTTCTGCTGTCTGCAGCGTTTTAACTTATGGCGCCGTGTGCTGGGGGGGGGGGGGGGGGGGGGCGTGACTAAACATGACACACTTGGTAGTGAGAACGTTGGGGTGGTTCATGATGCTCATTTATGTCACTGAGTATCACAGACTGACCAGAGAGTGTTGCAGGGATCTAACGAGTCATGGAATTGATAAAAGAATAGACTGTCCGAAAGCCTGTTCTTATGATTGGGAGGTGGGGGGTTGGACGGGGGTGGGGTGGGGGGTGGGGGGGACGGGGGCATAGCATGAAGCAGTTTGAATGTTGTGTGGGTGAAATCAAAGGAGGCTGTCCACGCCAAGTAGCGAGAGAGAGAGAGAGAGAGAGAGACCGTGACTGTGTGAAACCCATGGCCAGTCCTCCATCCCAGCAGGAGCACGGAAAAGATCAGACACAGTACCCGAAGTGTTCAGGAAACGACGCATGGCAGATTCTGCGAGCATGTTCTAGCGTATACAGAGTTTAATAATAATAATGGATACTTATATAGCACACTATCCAGAAATCTGCTCTAGGTGCTTTACAAAAACGCTTTGTTAACATAAAACATCGCATCTATGTTACATACACACACCAAAATGACTACACACACACACACACACTGCATACATACATTTTAACAATACAGGTGTATCTAACAGCTACCCTAACACATACGCACACACAGGCAGGCACAAACTTACATAAACGATCCAATTTCATCCCATGATACAGCGTATAGATTTGTCCGAACGCAGTGACGCCTCCTTGAGTTACTGATACTGATACTGTCAGTGTTTAGATTCTGTTTGTTTCTGTTCATCCAGTGGGGGGCTGGGGGGCGGGGTGGGGGGGGGGGGGGGGGGATCCTAAGCATACGGGTGTCAGATGAAGAGCGGAGTTGGCGTGAGGGTATGTTAGGATAAATGAGATCAGAAAGATACTGTGGACCAGAAGCCTCAATGGACTTGAAACAAAGAGAGACGGCTTTGTAAATAATTCTTTCTTAATACCACGGCCCTTCCTCATCTCAGACCATAAGATCATGGGAGATGTAGAACACATGGTTCAGAATGTGGACAAATACAGGGTGACCATTGGATCAGAAAATGGAGATGGACCGAAGTGTCTTTCGGCTTGGAACTCAGTACGCAGAAAACACAGCACCCGTATCATGCTACTTATACTGCAGAGCACAGTCCTCTGGACCTTCTGGTTGTCAGAAGCCATCGCCAGCATGTATCTGAAGAGATCTCTTACACAATGGACATCCTCTTGGTCGCCCATGAAGGCTGGACAGGAGAGCTCCACCAACAGTGAAGTCTGACCAAAAAGCATTGAATTTTCAATCTGAGGGTCCTGGATTCGAATCCTGACTGTGATCGATGGGCTAAGGGTGATGTTTTCGCGAGGCCCTAGGTCAAAACATGCGGCAGGTAGTACTGGGTTACATGGTACCAGTAGCAAGGGCTATGCCCCTGACCTGACCATGTAACCCAGTACTACCTGCCGCATGTGAAGTCTCCCAACGACGGACCAGGCGGAGGAGGAAACCTTTCCCAACAGCTGTGAAGGCGGAAGAGGATGACCAAAGGGCAGGGGGAGCTCTTATCCTTGGCTGGAAGTCCCCCTAGGAGAGGGAGCTCCGAAGAAAAAACCTGCACCTGCCGAGGCCGTCCTACACGTGGCAGTATCTGCACCTGTGGGACTGTGGGCGTCGGTAGGCGAGAGAGTGGGGAAGGGACTGCACAACTCCTCCTCACTAAAGAAAAAAAAAAAAAGTCACCTGTGCTGGTCAGGCAACCAGGCTAATGTCGAAACGACGAGTTAGCCCTTCAACACCAGGGTTCAACTTCTGGAGACGTTTTCCCTTGCCACACTTGTGGGAAGTGCTGTGCATCCAGAATCGGCCTCTTCTCCCATATGAGGACACACACCGACAGATAAGCCTGCCTGCCTACTCATCCGTCGGACCGACGGGAGACTCCATCATCATCAGGTCAACAGCCTTTAGTACCTGAACACCCTCAGTGTATATACTCTTGTAGAACATCAAATACGAGCATCACAGATCCTTTGATTCATTTCACTGTTTGGTGGCTTATGAAAGCACGAACATATTCATTATACACATCTCAAAACGGAGTATGATTGCTGTAATGGCGAGGTAAATACGATCACATACAAAACTGCACTCATACAAATTAGTGAACGGTGAAGTTGTAGCCCATGAATGCAGAAAACCCCCCCATCTACCTGGGTTATTTAAATGTGAAGCTGAGGTTGTGTCCTCAATGTGTAACAAACACTCGGCAATTGTTGCAAGTCATGTTTGTCCCACATCATCACAAGTACTCTTACTCATTTCACATTCAATCAAATCAAATCAATCAAATCAAAAACACTTTATTAATCCACATGGAAATTAACTTGTGCAATCACAGGCTCGTTGTAAACACTGGCATAAAATCATCATGCGCAACATAAGAAGAGATTAAAACTAGTCAAATAAGAATTCCCAATAGCTGACGATAGACTAACCCCCTCCCCCTCCGCACACACACATACTCATGTTAAGACAATAGGGTATTGCACAACAGAATTTACAAATGAAAACATCCAACAAAAAAAGGGTATAGATTACTAAAAAAAAAATGACATGCGCGCACGCACACACACACACACACACACACACACACACACACACACACACACACACACACACACACACACACACACACACACACACACACACACACACACGTTAAGACCATAAGGCATTGTACAACAATACATTAATAAAAACATCAAGGGAATAAATCGTATATATAAGTAAAATGCACACACACACACATTGTTTACAATACAGTATGACTGACGAAATCAATGAGCCCATGACTGATCATGGAACCGACAATATTTGTTTCATGCCAAAGAGTATAACAGAAACATAAATCATCCTTACCTTCCTCCATTCTTGAATTCATTTTTCTGACCTGGTGTCTGAGGCTCCAGTCTCTCTACCAACTAGAAAAAAAAAAGTGTCATTAATATGGCTTGACTCTTATTTCCAACGAACAGTTTTTCATAGTGTAGCTGTCGGGTGCAACTGTGCAGCTGATGTGTTGAATAAAACCCAAACAACCAGTTTTCCACGGTGTGAAATCCAATCAATCACACGAAGCGGAACTGACACTTCCTGTGCACAAGTATATATATATATATATATATATATATATATATATATATATATATATAGCGAGCCATATATATAGCGAGCCACCAATGGGCAGTCAGGCCAAAGCAGAAGAAGAATTTTACACAGGACCCAGTATCCAAGACAGCACGTCTTCACCACTGTTTTGCGAACTTGTTAAAACTTAGAATTAAAAAAAAAAAAAAAAAATAGAGAGAGATCAAACAGCAAAATGTTCTCATTGATAATGTCTGGAATTTCCGCACTTGCCTGTTTTGTAAGTGGAGTATCATCAGGACAAATTGCTTCCACCACTTCAACGTCGGTTCCAAATTGGCGTGGACAAGTCACGGAGACACTTCAGAGAATTGAAAGTGTGCTGAAATCCAATCAAGATGGGTATTTGTATTTGTATTTCTTTTTATCACAGCAGATTTCTCCCCCACCCAACCAACTCTCCCTTCTCTTTGTGACGCAGTATGTTGAACGTGACACAGTGGGTATACACGAGCAGGTTTTGAAATGAGCGAATCAGATCAAACTGTTGAGTTGAAACGAATCGGGATCAAGCAGTGAATCTGTCAGTCATTCCACTTGTCGTTACTAGGACAAGTCAAGTTTGGTTAGTTTCAGTTTCAGTTTCAGTAGCTCAAGGAGCCGTCACTGCGTTCGGACAAATCCACATACGCTACACCACATCTGCCAAGCAGATGCCTGACCAGCAGTGTAACCCAACGCGCTTAGTCAGGCCTTGAGGGGAAAAAAGTAAATAAATAATAGATAAATACATAAAAAAAGAACTACTACTACTACTACTAATAATAATATGTATAAGGCGCAAAAACTTGATGAAGTCAACTATAAGCGTAAAAAAAAAGAAAAAAAGATTGGTTACGCTATGCTTCGTAATTAGTATTAACGGTATGTTGTGGGAGGGACTAAAACCAGTCAGCATAGCTAATTCTTAGCTGTCTCCCAGAAGAACTGAAAACTGACACAGGCTGACTGACTGATGTGAGGTGAAAAGAAATCCTTGATGGGCCGTGTACTGCTTTAGGTGCAGGGTGAACTGTTTACTGTGTGTTGCTTAAAGTTGCTTTTACTAAGCAGGGTGAACTGCTTAGTGTATGTACTGATTACCTATATTATTATAAAGTAAAAGAAAACACTCTATAAAAACCACACCATGTGGCTATTGGAGTAAGGAGAGAATGAGCAAACATCATTGATCTAGTACCCCCCTCTCTGTTCCTCTCTCTTGGAATCCAACCTCTCTTTCAGTTTTTACAAGTTTACCACAAAACACACACACACACACACACACACATATATATTCAGACAAACATAAATACACACAAACACTCGGGACAACTGAAGCACGCCCTTGTGTATAAACAGCGTGAGCTAAAAAGTACAAAACGTCCACGCGAAGTTCTAACATGCTCAGACTTTGTTTTTGTTTTGTTTTTTTGTTTGGTTTATGATCAACATCTTAAGAAAGAGTTCAATTAGGATAGCACATTTTTCGTGGCTGTAAAAAGGGTGTGACTTTGATCTACTGTTTATTATTCAGCAGTGTGATGACATGTTAATCTGTTTCTGTTCGTGTGTCTTTCCAATCAGATATTCTGGGGCTATGTGTGGAGCAAGCATGTTTTCGATCTTGGAGATGAAAATGAAAGCACTGGAGACAACCCAGAAAGCAATGGAGACCAAACTGGGAGCAGTGGAGACAGAACTGGCAGAAACGAAGACAGAACTGGCAGAAACGAAGACGAAACTGGAAGCGGCGGAGACAGCTCTGATCAGGTGCGCTGCTGGTGTTGAAACTGACATTGAAAACAATCTGTGTGTGTGTGTGTGTGTGTGTGTGTGTGTGTGTGTGTGTATGTGTACACGTGTGTGTGTGTGTGTGTGTGTTCCGCTCTCACAATTGTTGTTCTGCCTTGCACCCCTGTCACTAGAGCTGCATAGCTAATAACCATTTCGCTCTGTGTGTGTGTGTGTGTGTGTGTGTGTGTGTGTGTGTGTGTGTGTGTGTGCGTGCGTGTGTGTGTGTGTGTGTGTGTGTGTGTGTGTGTGTGTGTGTGTGTGTGTGTGTGTGTGTGTGTGTGTGTGTGTGTGTGTGTGTGTGTGTGTGTGTGTCTTCCGCTCTCACAATTGTTGTTCTGCCTGTCACTAGAGCTGCATAGCTAATGACCACCTCTCTCTCTCTGTGTGTGTGTGTGTGTGTGTGTGTTTGTGTGTGTGTGTGTTCCGCTCTCAGAATTGTTGTTCTGCCTGTCACTAGAGCTGCATAGCTAAAGACCACCTCTCTCTCTCTCTATCTTTCTGTCTCTCATATTTTATATGTTTCTCATTCTTTGCAATGGTTCATTTGTGTGTGGATACATCTTAACTGTGTGCATGCATTCGTTCTTTATTCAATTCTACGTCTTTTTATTTTGAATGATATCAAGCGTGCAATGTGCGTGTGTTGTATGTTGATGTGTGTGTTTGTGTATGAGTAGGCAGGGGCGATGCTTTGACATCAGTGTTTTTTTCCTTCACTTTGATTAGCTACCAGCCATGGTTAATTTAACGAGTCCCATCTGCCATGCATAGAGCGGGTAGGGCTGGGTGACCGCAGAGGAAAACCTCTACCTGACACACCAACCAAACATACTACTCTGAATGTAGTCACTGAAATGATTTTATCAGATAATCCAAAACAAACATTGTAGCAACTAGGTCAGCTGTAATTAAGTTTTGTGCATTTTAGAAGTCAACTTATGTGTTCAGCTTAGTGGAATTCTTCAATGTGTTTTGAACAGGATCAACATTTGTACGCTGGGGAAGAAAAACCTGCGCCAACACAAGCCAATTGGTGTACTCTGGTGAGCACTATGATTATTATTGCCATTATCATTAGTAGTAGTAGTAGTAGTAGTAGTAGTATCAGTAGTACTAGTAGTGGTAGTATCATTATCATTATTACTATTGAAGAATATCTGTCTCGCGTACAGTTAAAGAGCACCACACAATTTGCAAACACACAGAGAAATATAAAAGATTATTGTAAATGAAAAGCAACTAAAACAACAGGACAACACTAAATATATCTAAACCATATAAAGTTTAGAAAATCAATCTTTGAACTGTTAGTTAAA
>NC_134884.1:39898572-39901072 GCF_041734735.1 Babylonia areolata
AAAGAGAGAGGGGGATATAAAGAGAGAGAGAGACAGAGAGAGAGAGAGAGAGAGAGAGAGAGGGGGGGACGGGGGATGGGGATGGGGGTGGGGGAGTGGGGGGGGGGAGAGATAGTCAGACTCAGGGAGCAGGCAGAGAGAGAGAGATCATGTTTACTGTCTGGTATCCTGTTAGAATTTTGTTTCTGATATTCTTAATATTATTATTATTATTATTATCATTATTATTATTATTATTATTATTATTATTATTATTATTATTATTATTACTATTATTATTATTACATCACTGCCAGTTGTTTCTCTTTGCTCTCAAGGCCTGTGTGAATGTGTGTCTTCATGTTTTACATTTATTTGCTTATTTATCATCATTGTTGTCTTATTTATTTATTTATTATTATTATTATTATTATTATTATTATTATTATTATTATTATTATTATTATTATTATTATTATTATTATTATTATTATTATTATTATTACCTTTATTATATTTTAATTATTATTTATTTATTTATTTATGTAAGCTTATCTATTATTTATTCACCTTTTTTTCTCAAGGCCTGACTAAGCGCGTTGGGTTACGCTGCTGGTCAGGCATCTGCTTGGCAGATGTGGTGTAGCGTATATGGATTTGTCCGAACGCAGTGACGTCTCCTTGAGCTACTGAAACTGAAACTCTCTTTGCTCCTCTTTTGCGTTCTGGTGAGATTCATGTTATTGTTCGTGTTGATGTTGTTTTTTTTGTTTGTTTGTTTGTTTTTTTGGGTTTTGTTTAACTTTCTGTCTCTATCTCTGTTTTATTTATGCTTCCGTCTTTGGTTGTCTCTGTCTTTCTCTGATTCTCTTGTCTGTCTGTTTGTCTGTCTGTCTCTCCACACTCTTCACTTTTTATCTCGCTGCCTCTCAAGCACAGTCTGTCTTTCTCTGCCTGTGTCTCTGTCTCTGTTTCTCTCAAACCCCCCACGCCCCCACCCCCAACACACACACACACACACACACACACACACACACACACACACACACACACACACACACACACCTGCCCAAATTCTCTCTCTCGCTGAAGGAATTTTGGCACTCTAAAAATATTCTATTCTCTATACTTCTCTTTCTTTCTTAGTTTCTTTATATGTCTCTCTCTCTCTCTTTGTGTGTGTGTGTGTGTGTGTGTGTGTGTGTGTGTGTGTGTGTGTGTGTGTGTGTGTGTGTGTGTGTGTGTGTGTGTTTGTCTGTCTGTCTCCCTTCCTCCCTCCCTGTCTCTTTCTTTCTCCCTCTCTCTCTCTCTCTCTCTCTCTTTCTCTCTCTCCCTCCCTCCCTCCCTCTCTCTCTCTCTCTCTCTCTCATTCTGACAAACTTTCTCTGTGTCTTTGTCTCTCGGGGAGGAAGAGAAGGAGAAGGAACAAACACAATTATGCCAACAAAGATAACATGAACTACGACCTCATTATAAAAAAAAAAGCACGACAACACGGAAAGTAAAACATAATGAAAAGACTCCCAGAAGGATAATCATATGAAACGGCACCACTACCACCATCATTACTACATCTAACAACCAACATCAGCAACAAAACAAAACAAAACAAACGAACAAACAAAAAACCACGAAACCGGCAGCAACAACAGCAAGAACAAAAACAACAACAGTAACAATGACAACACCTACAACGACAACAACAATAACAACAAAACCAAACCAATGATAACAACAACAAAATCCAGCATTGACAGCAAAAGTGGCAACGACAATACCACCACCACCACCACCACCACCAACAACAACAACATCAACAATAACTACGACATCAGCAACAACAACAACAACAACAATGACTACGACATCAACAATAACAACAACAACAATAACATCAACAACTACGACATCAACAACAGCAACAATAACAATAATAACTACGACATCAACAATAACAACAACAACAACAACAATAACTACGACATCAGCAATAACAACAACAACAACAACAACAATAACTACGACATCAACAACAACAACAATAACTACGACATCAACAACAACAAGAACAATAATAACTACGACATCAACAATAACACCACCACCAACAACAACAGCAGCAAAAAATAACCACGACATCAGCAATAACAACAACAACAACAATAACTACGACTTCAACAATGACAATAACAACAGCAACAACAACAACAACAATAACTACGACATCAACAATAGCAACAACAACAACAACAACAACAATAACTACGACATCAACAATAACAACAACAGCAAATCAGCAAAAAAGCACCATACCACAGAACAACAACAACACCAAGAACTGTGAAACAGCAACAACCTCATCAAAGGCCAACGCCCACTGGACTAAAGGAGTCCAGGTTCCATCTAAAGACGATTATCTCCCCTCTCCAGAGACTATGAGGAGAGAGTGTAGGTAAACTAAAAAAAAAAAAAAAACCCAAAAAACAAACAAAAAACCCAACCAAAAAACAACAACAAAACA
>NC_134884.1:39906072-39913572 GCF_041734735.1 Babylonia areolata
TCTCACCCCCACACTACCTTCTCTCTCTCTCTCTCTCTCTCTCTCTCTCTCTCTCTCTCTCTCTCTCCCAGATCCCGTACATCCCTCTCTCACCCCCACACTACCTTCTCTCTCTCTCTCTCTCTCTCTCTCTCTCTCTCTCTCTCCCAGATCCCGTACATCCCTCTCTCACCCCCACACTACCTTCTCTCTCTCTCTCTCTCTCTCTCCCAGATCCCCTACATCCCTCCCTCACCCCCACACTACCCTGTCTCTCTCTCTCTCTCTCTCCCAGATCCCGTACATCCCTCTCTCACCCCCACACTACCTTCTCTCTCTCTCTCTCTCTCTCTCTCTCTCTCTCTCCCAGATCCCGTACATCCCTCTCTCACCCCCACACTACCTTCTCTCTCTCTCTCTCTCTCTCTCTCTCTCTCTCTCTCTCTCTCTCTCCCAGATCCCGTACATCCCTCTCTCACCCCCACACTACCTTCTCTCTCTCTCTCTCTCTCTCCCAGATCCCCTACATCCCTCCCTCACCCCCACACTACCCTGTCTCTCTCTCTCTCTCTCTCCCAGATCCCGTACATCCCTCTCTCACCCCCACACTACCTTCTCTCTCTCTCTCTCTCTCTCTCTCTCTCTCTCTCTCTCCCAGATCCCCTACATCCCTCCCTCACCCCCCACACTACCTTCTCTCTCTCTCTCTCTCTCTCTCTCTCTCTCTCCCAGATCCCCTACATCCCTCTCTCACCCCCACACTACCTTCTCTCTCTCTCTCTCTCTCTCTCTCTCTCTCTCCCAGATCCCCTACATCCCTCCCTCACCCCCACACTACATTCTCTCTCTCTCTCTCTCTCTCTCTCTCTCTCTCTCTCTCTCCCAGATCCCCTACATCCCTCCCTCACCCCCACACTACATTCTCTCTCTCTCTCTCTCTCTCCTCTCTCTCTCTCTCTCTCTCTCTCTCTCTCTCTCTCTCCCAGATCCCCTACATCCTTCTCTCACCCCCACACTACCTTCTCTCTCTCCCCCAGATCCCCTACGTCCCTCTCTCACCCCCACACTACCTTCTCTCTCTCCCCCAGATCCCCTACGTCCCTCTCTCACCCCCACACTACCCTCTCTCTCTCCCCCAGATCCCCTACGTCCCTCTTTCACCCCCACACTACCCTGTCTGTCTCTCTCTCTCCCAGATCCCCTACGTCCCTCTCTCACCCCCACACTACCCTCTCTCTCTCCCCCAGATCCCCTACGTCCCTCTCTCACCCCCACACTACCTTCTCTCTCTCCCCCAGATCCCCTACGTCCCTCTCTCACCCCCACACTACCCTCTCTCTCTCCCCCAGATCCCCTACGTCCCTCTCTCACCCCCACACTACCCTCTCTCTCTCCCCCAGATCCCCTATGTCCCTCTCTCACCCCCACACTACCCTCTCTCTCTCCCCCAGATCCCCTACGTCCCTCTCTCACCCCCACACTACCCTGTCTCTCTCCCCCAGATCCCCTACGTCCCTCTCTCACCCCCACACTACCCTCTCTCTCTCCCCCAGATCCCCTACGTCCCTCTCTCACCCCCACACTACCTTCTCTCTCTCCCCCAGATCCCCTACGTCCCTCTCTCACCCCCACACTACCCTCTCTCTCTCCCCCAGATCCCCTACGTCCCTCTCTCACCCCCACACTACCCTGTCTGTCTCTCTCTCTCCCAGATCCCCTACGTCCCTCTCTCACCCCCACACTACCCTGTCTGTCTCTCTCTCTCCCAGATCCCCTACGTCCCTCTCTCACCCCCACACTACCCTCTCTCTCTCCCCCAGATCCCCTACGTCCCTCTCTCACCCCCACACTACCTTCTCTCTCTCTCTCTCTCTCTCTCTCTCTCTCTCTCTCTCTCTCTCCCAGATCCCGTACATCCCTCTCTCACCCCCACACTACCTTCTCTCTCTCTCTCTCTCTCTCTCTCTCTCTCTCTCTCCCAGATCCCGTACATCCCTCTCTCACCCCCACACTACCTTCTCTCTCTCTCTCTCTCTCCCAGATCCCCTACATCCCTCCCTCACCCCCACACTACCCTGTCTCTCTCTCTCTCTCTCTCTCCCAGATCCCGTACATCCCTCTCTCACCCCCACACTACCTTCTCTCTCTCTCTCTCTCTCTCTCTCTCTCTCTCTCTCTCTCTCTCTCTCCCAGATCCCGTACATCCCTCTCTCACCCCCACACTACCTTCTCTCTCTCTCTCTCTCTCTCTCTCTCTCTCTCTCTCTCTCTCCCAGATCCCGTACATCCCTCTCTCACCCCCACACTACCTTCTCTCTCTCTCTCTCTCTCTCCCAGATCCCCTACATCCCTCCCTCACCCCCACACTACCCTGTCTCTCTCTCTCTCTCTCTCCCAGATCCCGTACATCCCTCTCTCACCCCCACACTACCTTCTCTCTCTCTCTCTCTCTCTCTCTCTCTCTCCCAGATCCCCTACATCCCTCCCTCACCCCCACACTACCTTCTCTCTCTCTCTCTCTCTCTCTCTCTCTCTCTCTCTCTCCCAGATCCCCTACATCCCTCTCTCACCCCCACACTACCTTCTCTCTCTCTCTCTCTCTCTCTCTCTCTCTCTCTCCCAGATCCCCTACATCCCTCCCTCACCCCCACACTACATTCTCTCTCTCTCTCTCTCTCTCTCTCTCTCTCCCAGATCCCCTACATCCCTCCCTCACCCCCACACTACATTCTCTCTCTCTCTCTCTCTCTCTCTCTCTCTCCCAGATCCCCTACATCCCTCTCTCACCCCCACACTACCTTCTCTCTCTCTCTCTCTCTCTCTCTCTCTCCCAGATCCCCTACATCCCTCTCTCACCCCCACACTACCTTCTCTCTCTCTCTCTCTCTCTCTCTCTCTCTCTCTCTCTCCCAGATCCCCTACATCCCTCCCTCACCCCCACACTACCCTGTCTCTCTCTCTCTCTCTCCCCCAGATCCCCTACATCCCTCTCTCACCCCCACACTACCTTCTCTCTCTCTCTCTCCCCCACATCCCCTACATCCCTCTCTCACCCCCACACTACCTTCTCTCTCTCTCTCTCCCCCAGATCCCCTACATCCCTCTCTCACCCCCACACTACCCTGTCTCTTTCTCTCCCCCAGATCCCCTACATCCCTCTCCCCCCCCCCACTACCCTGTCTCTCTCTCTCTCTCTCCCCCAGATCCCCTACATCCCTCTCTCACCCCCACACTACCCTGTCTCTGTCTCTCTCTCTCTCCCCCTGTCTCCCTCTCTCTCTCTCTCTCCCTCTCTCTCCCCCAGATCCCCTACATCCCTCTCTCACCCCCACACTACCCTGTCTCTCTCTCTCTCCCCCAGATCCCCTACATCCCTCTCTCACCCCCACACTACCCTGTCTCTGTCTCTCTCTCTCTCCCCCTGTCTCCCTCTCTCTCTCTCTCTCCCTCTCTCTCCCCCAGATCCCCTACATCCCTCTCTCACCCCCACACTACCCTGTCTCTCTCTCTCTCCCCCAGATCCCCTACATCCCTCTCTCCCCCCACACTACCTTCTCTCTCTGTCTCTCTCTCCCCCAGATCCCCTACATCCCTCCCTCACCCCCACACTACCCTGTCTGTCTCTCCCTCTCTCCCTCTCTCTCTCTCTCTCCCTCTCTCTCCCCCAGATCCCCTACATCCCTCTCTCACCCCCACACTACCCTGTCTGTCTCTCTCCCCCAGATCCCCTACATCCCTCTCCCACCCCCACACTACCCTGTCTGTCTCTCCCTCTCTCCCTCTCTCTCTCTCTCTCCCTCTCTCTCCCCCAGATCCCCTACATCCCTCTCTCACCCCCACACTTCCCCGTCTCTCCTCCCCCCCTTAAGACCCTCCCACCCTCCCCTCGAAAGCCCCACCCCTACCCATTCTCCTCCATCTCTCCCCTTGTCCGCCCTTTTCCCCTGACGGGACGCCTAATGACTTCCCACAAGGCTGCAGATTAAGTTGCGTTTCCTGTTCCGCCACGTCATTAACATTGGCCCTTTTTTTCTCTTCAGTCGCTTCTCAGTCCGCTTCTCTTTTTTCTCTTTTCTTTTTCAACATTCTGTGTGTGTGTGTGTGTGTGTGTGTGTGTGTGTGTGTGTGTGTGTGTGTGTGTGTGTGTGTGTGTGTGTGTGTGTGTGTGTGTGTGTGTGTGTGTGTGCTTCTGTGTGTGTGTGTGTGTGTCTGTGTGTGTGTGTGTGTGTGTGTGTGTGTGTGTGTGTCTGTGCTGTCTGTCTGTCTGTTTCTGTATGTCAGTCTGTTTCTCTCTCTGTGTGTGTGTGTGTGTGTGTGTGTGTGTGTGTGTGTGTGTGTGTGTGTGTGTGTGCGTACGCGCGCGCGCACTGATGATGGCTGTTTCATGTCGTCCATGTTGAATGGAGCGAAAATAACGGACTGCCTTCATTTTAACCCCTTGTTTCCTGCCGATAAGTATGCTTGTCAGTGAAGGTTTTTCATCTGGCTGCGATGAAGATTATTTACTTTGGGGTCAGGATGCTAGTTATCACTGTGTATATGGACGTCTTTGAATAACATCACTTTTGTTCAGCAATGTGGGTTACATCACTTATTAAGAGTACGCAAAAAAGCATATACTTAGTGTATGCAAAAGAAACCACGCCAGAAATTAGGCTGACCCCGGCAAAATTCTTGTGGTTTGGGTGCTGTTCTTTTTCGGATGAAATGGTAGACCAATATCAGGTGTCCAGCGTGTGTTTTGTGCATGTAAAAGAACCCGTGACAAAGATAAAATATGTTTTAAAAAAATCCACTTTGATGTAAAAACACAAACAAATACATCTGTAGACAGAAAAGAAGAGTGGTGCTGTACTGAGTTGATCTATTCTCACTGGGAAGAGCTGCCCGAATTTCACACATCTGTTGTGGTACTTAAAGCACAATACAATGCAACACAATGCAATACAATACAATATGATACAATACAAAACAATACAACGCACTACATTACAGTGCAATACAACACAATACAAAACAATACAACACAATACAATATGATACAACACAAAAACAATACAACGCAATACATTACACTGCAATACAATACAATACAACACGGTTCGGTACGGTACGACACGACACGACAGAAGACATGAAATGACAAGACAAGACAAGGCAAGACGGTTCAGTACAGTATGGTACGGTAAGACACGACACGACACGACACGACAATACAATACAATACAATACAATACAATACACAGAATTTACGTTGTGCAGAAACTGGAGCAGTTGGTGACGGTGATGGTGACGATGTTTGACACGACACGACAATACAATACAATACAATACAATACACAGAATTTACGTTGTGCAAAAACTGGAGCAGTTGGTGACGGTGATGGTGACGATGTTTCAGGAGAAAATGATTTGTTTGTCCTTCGGAGTCGAAGATGATGAGGAGCCACTGGTGAGAGCTGAGTGAGTGGCGGGTGAGGACCAATAATTACTGCAGACGAGACGGGCGCAATAGCCGAGTGGTTAAAGTGTTGGACTTTCAATCTGAGGGTCCCGGGTTCGAATCTCGGTGACTGAACCCCCTTCGTGTATACACGCAAGCAAAAGACCAAATACGCATGTTAAAGATCCTGTAATCCCCCCCCCACCCCCCAGTCAGAGGAACAACCTCTCCCTGCCTACCCAAACACCCAAGAGAAAATACTATTCCCCATGCATCAGGCAACTGAAATATAACTTGATAAAGAATGATAACGATATGACTAAAAACAAAAGCAAAAGAAACAACAATCCCAACAAAGGCCCGTCCCATAAACAACAGAGAACTCTGGGTTCCATCTAAAGACGATTATCTCTCCTCCCAAGAGACTATGAAGAGAAGGTACAGGACAAAAATCAAAACAAAAAGAAAACAACCTTGGATGCTACAAGGCCAACAAATACATTGTCAGCCTTCTGCTGGGAGCTGTTCACACAACAAAGCAGTGTGGACATCACTGAGGTAGTTGCCGACCACTTTGTGTGAAGTGAAACTCACTGAGTAAAGTTTCAAGAAAGAGAGAGAGAGAAAAAACGCACACAAAAAACAACAACAAAAAACAGAATCAAAGACAGAGACAGTAGGACAGACAGAGAACCAGGCAGACAGACGGACACACACACACACACACACACACACACACACACAGAGTCCCGTCCATATGAAATGTGTAATGTGCGGCTAATGTTCAAATGTGTGTGTGTGTGTGTGTGTGTGTGTGTGTGTGTGTGTGTGTATGCGCTATGCACAAGTTCTTCTATTAATATGCACATGTATGTTTCCAAAATACTACTGTATGTGTGTTGTGTGTAAGATTTTCGATTTCTGTTTGTACCTTTTTATGTACTGTCCTCCCACCAACCATTCCAAATATTCCTTGTGACCCCGGTACACCTGGTAATAAAGACCTATTCTATTCTATTCTTAGCTTTTCATTCCGTTATTTTCATGTGCAGGCGTTCTCATGTGGACAGGCTGGTGTCCCATGCATTAAATTTCCTGAAGGTTCATAAGTTCTCTCTCTCTCTCACTCTCTCTCTCTCTCTCTCTCTCTCTCACATTTTCTGTGTGTGTGTGTGTGTGTGTGTGTGTGTGTGTGTGTGTGCGCGTGTGCGTGTGTGTGTGCGTGCGTGCGTGCGTGTGTGTGTGTGTGAGTGTGTGTGTATGTGTGTCACTCTGTATGTATGTGTGCGTGTGTGTGTGTGTCTATCTGTGTGTGTGTGTGTGTGTGTGTGTGTGTGTGTGTGTGTCTATATCTGTGTGTCTGTGTCTGCGTGTCTGGTTGGCTGGCTGGCTGTCTGTGTCTCTGTCTCTGTCCTGTCTCTCCCTGTCTATGTCTCTCTGTCTTCCTCTCTCTCTCTCTGTCTCTCTCTTCCCCATCGTCTAATCTCATCCCACAAAGAACGAAGATTACACTGCGTTTCTTTTCCTGTCCGGTCATTAACACAAGCCGCTTTCCTTTCGGTCCCGCTGCGACTTTTTAAACTTCCCTGACGGCTATTATGTGGATTGAGTGCACTGAACAGGCTGCACTGCGCTCGCGTGATCGATTTTGTTTCTTCTTCCTTTTCTGCTGTTATGTTTTAGGGAGATTCTGCTCTGTGTGTTTTATCGTTATTCAGCTTTTTTTTTTTTAATGTTACGAGTCACCACGATAAAAGATCTTTGGCTCCACCCTCCTCCTGCTTCCTGTTTGCGTTTGAGAGAGAGAGAGAGAGAGAGAGAGAGGAGAGAGAGAGAGAGAGAAGGGGAGGGAGGAATGGGGTGAGGAAGGGATGAACGGAAAGACAGTGAAAAGGAAGAAGCATCACCGAGAACCACAGCAAAATATGGATGACAGCATCATCATCATCATCATCATCATCAACAGCAACAACATTATCAACAACAACAACAAAAGGAACGACAGCAACAACATATACACAGCATTTCTACAATTCTACTTGATTATTTTTCTTTACACTTGCAGCAACCGCAAACAT
>NC_134884.1:39923572-39928572 GCF_041734735.1 Babylonia areolata
GCCTTTTTTTTTTTTTTTACCCCCAAAAGGGAAGGTTATAGAGGATTGATGACGTCACACCAAAAAGCGACAACTGTTTTGCTCTGTGAACACATCATCAGGTGTACTGCTTGCTTTCAGCTTCCGGTTGAGTGGTGATTGGCTGTTTGGTTGGTTGGTTGGTTGGTTGGTTGGCTGAAAGCGCTCGTTGGAAAGAGAAGCCACCCTGTTCAAAGTGCATTCCGGGAGGGAGGGTATCTCTTTCGCGTCAGGGATATGGATGGATCATCATGTGGACTCTCATGAGTTGTTGCTGAAATTGTGGAAGACTAACGTATTTCTTTTCAATAAAGGAATAGACCAAAGGGACACATAAAACCGAAGAAGGACTGCAGAAAAGATTGGAAAACATTTGCATTGACGAAAAAGAGCATTATTTTATCAGTTTATTCTATTTATGTTTCAGTGTACATCTCTCTCTCTCTCTCTCTCTCTCTCTCTCTCTCTCTATATATATATATATATATATATATATATATATATATATATATACAGAGAGAGAGAGAGAGAGAGAGAGAGAGAGAGAGAGAGAGAGAGAGAGAGAGAGAGAGAGAGAGAGAGAGAGATTTTTTCACCCTGAACAATAGTCGTTGATGGGGTTGTTTTTTTCCGTTGGCTTGCATTCTGACCCATGCATCTGTAATTTTTACCTCAAGTTTGATCCACTTTTTGATAATTTTTTCGGCTTATGGTAATTATTTCTTGAAGAGACAATAACCCTGAGATTTTTTAAGGAGGCTCCTCTATTACAGTATCGATGTTCATCGGGCTGTGAACTGGGGTACGTTAATTACATTTTTTGTTGTTGTGTTTTTGTTGTTTTTTTTGGTTGGCTTTTTTCTTTTAGAATTGTGAAATGTGATGGCGGGTTTCAACTGACCCGTCTGAGTGTTTATTTTCTTATTGATAACTATTACAAGATGTTATACATTTTAACGGAATAGAATGCAAAAAAAAAATATAAGCCTGTAATTTCTTCCCCCCCCCCTCCTCCCCTTCCCATATTCCTATATCTGTCATTCTCATTTGTTTCTTATCAGAGAGAAATACAGAGAGAGAGAGAGAGAGAGGAGAGAGAGAGAGAGGGAGGGAGAAAGAGAGAGAGAGAGAGAGGAAGACAGACAGACAGACAGGCAGAGACAGAGAAGGAGACAGACAGACAGAAAGACAGAGACTGAGACTGAGACAGAGAGAAAGAATTGCCTGCTTTCGAGATAGACAGACAGACAGGGAGAAAGACAGACAGACAGGGAGACAGGGAGAAAGACAGAGACTAAGACTGAGACAGAGAGACAGAGATTGCCTTCTATTGTTCAAGACTCCGGACAGAAATTATTTCTGACATAACTCTGCTTTCTGTGTAATGGCCTGTTGATATTTCAATGGGCGGAGAAAATGGTCCATGTATTCAGTCTAGCAAGATGTATGGGAGTTGTTGTTTTTTTATATATATTTTTTTTATTAACAGCTATAGTTCATTTATTTCTTTTCTTTCTCTCTCTTCATGCACCCCATTCTTTTCTCTCTTTGTTTCTACATTTCTTTGTTTTTTGTCTACTACTTTTTTTAAATTTGTGTCTTTTTCTTATTTTGTTCGTTTTTTTATGTATGTGTCCGAGTTTTAGGAACATGCTTCTTGGTATGGTCAGGATGACATCATATACAATGTGTGTGGAACGGTATGCTTTTTGTTCGTTTTTGTTTATATTAAAAAAATATATATTAATGAACTGGTAGTGCAGAAATGATAAAAAGGTACACATGACAATTAAATGCTCTCTGGAACTACTGACTTAAAAAAAAGATACGTTCTTATGTCATTTCACAAATTCACAAATCTGCCCCTTCCTATCTCTGTGGCTGCCTTCACCTCCACAGTCCATCTCGCTTTCTACGATCAGCTTCGGATCCACTCTGTTTACGCATACCCAGATTCAAACTCTCGACTGTTGGCCGACGTTCCTTCTTTGTCTCTGGACCTTGCATTTGGAATGAACTTCCTCTTTCGCTTCGTCAGGTCTCCACATTCAGCTCTTTCAAGTCTGGCCTTAAAACCCACGTCTTCCCAAAATAGCTTCCCTTCCGTGCCTCTTCCTTGTCTTCATTTGTGTGTGTGTGTGTGTGTGTGTGTGTGTGTGTGTGTGTGTGTGTGTGTGTGTGTGTGTGTGTGTGTGTGTGTGTGTGTTTTCAGTTTTAGAGTTGTGCATGCATTTGAAAGTAGAAGACAGGTGATTCCAGAAAATTGATCTTGAAAACATCGATGCTAGTGGCCACCTCTTTGAACAGGTGAGATGGCATTATGGTACTGAACAAGCAAACGAAACAAATACCTTTAAATACTTTTGTATGCTGTTTAGGATTAGGCTTTCTGTTATAAGCACAACTGCAGACACTTGCAGGAGGAAGGTGGGAGAATGGTTACGAAAATCATCTGCCAGTACAGAGCCCGTGAGGGTCTGGGTTCGAATCCCGCTCTCGCCCTTTCTCCCAAATTTGACGGAAAAATCAAACTGAGCGTGTAGTTGTTCGGATGAGACGATAAACCGAGGTGACGTGTGGAGAACGCTTTTGGCGCATTGGAAAAGAACCCATGGCAACGCAAGTGTTGTCCACTGGCAAAACTCTGTTGAAGAAATCTACTGTGAGAGGTAAACAAATATATAAACATTTAGTCAATGTCTGGCTAAGCGCGTTGGGTAATGCTGCTAGCCTGGCATCTGCTTTGCAGATGTGGTGTAGTGTATTATGGATTTTGTCCTAACGCAGTGACGCCTCCTTGAGAAACTGAAACTGAAACAGAAACTTGCAGGAAGAGTAAGAATGGGGTGATCGGAATTCTGAGGTGCTTACATCAACTGGGTTGAATTGATTCAAATCGAACCTTTGGTTACATGCGGCATTGAAATATGTGGACTCTTTGACAATAGATGTATCGAAAAGAATGTACTATTTCACCATCATGCGTGAGAGACCACCGAATTATTCCAATGAGTTGTTATATTTTCTTTCATTCTGAGATATCAAAAAACTTTCTGTTGTGTGTGTGTCATCCAGATTCGGAGATTTTCTCCTCTTGTTTTCGTTTTCTTTTTCACCGTTTCAGTGGCATTACTCCCACGCCGCTCATTCTGAGGAGCCCACTTCACACAGCCACAACCGGGTTCGCTTGTCGCAGTCCCAGCATCGGCAGGTCGCCAGAAGGCCACACACCACAGGAGATCCTTCGCTGTTACTTCGGTGCTGTTCAATAGTTCCTGTTCTGATTTAACGTACTTAGGACACCACCTACTAAGCCCCCTACTAACGACAATAATGGCTTAACGTGGAGCTAGACTCAGTAAGCGTAACCAGGTGTATATCTATTATCTATGGTGTAGGAGAAGGTGGCGATGCGTGCATGTGTGCATGCGTGCGTGCGTGTGTGCGTGTTTGTGTGTGTGTGTTATGCATGTGAATGTGTGTTTATGTGTGTGTGTGTGTGTGTGTGTGTGTGAGCGTGCGCATGTGTGTGTGTGTGTGTGTGTGTGTGCGCTTGTGTGTGTGTGTGTGTGTGTGTGTGTGTGCTTGTGTGAGTGTGTGTGTGTGTGTGTGTGTGTGTGTGTGTGTATGCGTGTGTGTGTGTGCGTATGTGTGTGTATGTGTGTGTTTGAGAGAGAGAGAGAGAGAGAGAGAGGGGGGGGGGGGGAGAGAGAGAGAACAAAGAATCAACACACGCATGCAGATACATGGGCGAAACATAAGAAAACCGCCAGTGTGAAGAATGATTTCAGTTGTCTTTATTGTTCATTTCTCGGAGTTTGAAAACCAGAGGAGAACCACAATAAAACACACACACATAAAACGTTACTGCTTCAATTGCAAATTGCTTGGACACTTTATTTTTCTTTTTGCTGGTTTCTTAATCAATAAACGTGAGGTACACGTCCCAATAGACAAACCAGAAAGTCTAGCAAAACGACCTTTTTTTTCGTAAATAATCCTTTAAAAAATATTATCAACAAACCACAACATACATGGAAGTGCCATTAATGATTCTAGAAGAAAAAAAGAAAAAAACGACAACAGCAAAGAAATGACGATGACGACGACGACGATGATGATGATGATGATGTTGCTGATTATGGTTTGTGCAAATTAAGAAAAAAAAAAAAAAAGTTCGGCAAATCATCATCACAGTCATCACCATCAAGATCACCAGCACATACATTTTGTGATACTTTGTGATGATGATGATAATGGTAATAATGATAATAATAATGTTCAGAAGAAGAAGAATGATACGTAACATGGTTGTAGTCGTATTTGTGACACCGTGGTGGTCACTGTAATGTAGAATCTGGTACAGTAGTAGTAGTAGTAGTAGTAGTAGTAGAAAATGATGTTGTTATTGTTACAATCGACCTGTAATGTAGAATCTGGTACAGTAGTAGTAGTAGTAGTAGTAGTAGTAGTAGTAGTAGTAGTAGTAGTAGTAAATGATGTTGTTATTGTTACAATCGACCTGTAATGTAGAATCTGGTACAGTAGTAGTAGTAGTAGTAGTAGTAGTAGTAGTAGTAGTAAATTACGTTGTTGTTGTTACGTCCACAGGAAATAACCTGAAATAAATATATGACACTAGGAAATACAAGCTCTCAGGTAAGAAAGTTCCTCGACGTTGGGGACATAGGGTGTTGGGTGTGTGTGTGGGGGGGGGGGGCAGGGGGGGGGGGGGGGGGGCAGGGGAGGTGCGGGTTGGGACGTGGGGGGGGGGAGCAGGTGGATATGAGGGTGTAAGGGTGGAGGCGACTCTTTGGAAGTTCTGTTTCCATTCCACACGAACTCATGACGAACGATATAAAATAATTCATTTGTTTTGAGCCCCCCCCCCCCCTTTTTTTCGGTTAAATTACAGGTGCAGTCTCTGTAAAATATCGTTAAATGAAAACTCGGATGCTGTGTAAAAAGCCATATATGAAAAC
>NC_134884.1:39933572-39976072 GCF_041734735.1 Babylonia areolata
TCAAGACATTAAATGATTAAGTACAAAAAGAAATATATGCATCTAATATCGCAGATCAATGGAGAACTGTCCAGTTCATCTTCCGAAGCCGAAGGAAGAGTATAACGGCGAAGGAGAAGAAGAACAGGAGAAAGGAAGCATAAGGAAGAAATCAATAAAAAAAATATAAAAAATACGATGTTGTCCTCGTAAACATTTCTCAATGGAAACGCATCGCTTTCCCTATTTCTTCCCGAACCCATGCACAACAGATCAAGATACAAATTAACAGATAATGATTAATTAAAAAAAAAAGAAAAAAAAGAAAAAAAAAAAAGAAACAACATCAAAGCTTATGCGCAAGTTTATATTTACCTTACACCAGAGAGGGAATACTGGCATTCATTCCAAACACAAGAAAAAAGAACATGGCTTTCAGGAAGCGGTCATTATTGCTAACTTCCGCCTCTGTCGTTATTCTTTTTCTCTTTTTTGTTGTTGTTGTTTGTTTCAATTTTTAATTTGTTTTCCAGATCCTAAGGACACAATTATGTGAACATAAAGCAATCCAACAAGGAAACAAAATAAACTCATATGAAACGATAAAATGGAAACAAACACGAAAGAAAAAGAAGTTTAAAAAAAAAAAAAAGAGAAAGAAAGAAAGAATAACTATACGACAGAGAATAAAGTGAAAAGAAAATTATACAGAAAAAAAAAGAAAGGAAAAGAAGGAGAACAGAAAGAAAACATAGAAAGAAAGAACGAACGAGTGAAAGAGAATTAAAAAAAAAAAAAAAAAGAGAGAAAGAGAAGCTGGAAGAGATAAAGAGAGACAGAGAGGAAGAGAGACAGAGACAGGGACAGAGATAGACACAAAGAGAAAGACACACAGATATGCAGAGCGAAACACAGATATATGATATAGAGACAGAGAGACAGAGACAGAGAGGAAGATAGAGACAGAAAGAGAGAGAGAGAGAGAGAGAGAGAGAGAGAGAGAGAAAGGAGGGAGATAGACACAGGGACAGAGATAGACACAAAGAGAAAGACACACAGATATGCAGAGCGAAACACAGGTATATGATATAGAGACAGAGAGACAGAGACAGAGAGAGAGGGGGAGAGATAGAGAGAGAGAGAGAGAGAGAGAGAGAGAGAGAGAGAGAGGTGAAAAGAAGAAAAGATTATCACTGAATAAGTGGAAGAAATAAAGGAATGCACGACATAGAGAGACAGAGAGGACGATACAGACAGAGAGAGAGAGTGGTGGGCGGCGGGGGGGCGGGGGGGCGGGGGGGCGGGGGGGGCCAAGGGGGGGTTATGGGGGGGGGGGGGGGGGGGAGGGGGAGGGAGAGAGAAAGAGAGAGAGAGATGAAAAAAAAGAGAAAAGAATATCATTGTATTAGTGGAAAAAATACAGGAATGCACGACATAGTTATATTTGTGTCAGCGGGACTTCTTCAATAATAACAGAAAAAAAAATAATAAAGAAAGAAAGAAAATATGATCCAGAGCAATAAGATATGATATATGAGAAAAAGGGGAGGACACTTCAATGGTGAATTAGATACCTAAAAAAAAAAAGGGGGGGGGAGTGACTGGGGAAAGATTCTCGGTCAGGTAGAAAAGGGATTGTATGTTCAGAATATTTCGACATATACCAAAGAAAAAGAGGAAAGCAATAAAATGAAATCTACCGGAAGAAAAAGAAAGAGGAGGAGGAGGAGGAGGTGGTGGTGGAGGAGGAGGAGGAGGAGGAGGAGGAGGAGGAGAGAGAAGAAGAAGAAGAAGAAGAAGAAGAAGAAGAAGAAGAAGAAGAAGAAGAAGAAGAAGAAGATTGATTGATTGATTGAATCTTGTTTAATGGGTAAAGAATTAGGCACAGTAAAGGCCTTTTTACAATTCTGCCCATTTAACGACACAAAACATAAAAAAAATAAAGAACAACACAAGACATAAAAATAAAGAAATAAACTGAAATAAAATAAAATAAGAAGAACGGCGAATAAGAATAGTAACTGGAATAGTCTATTAAAGGTAACAAAGCGATGAAAACTGGAACAATTGGTACATTACATGTACGTATGTACGTACGTACTTACACACACACACACACACACACACACACACACACACACACACACACACACACACACACACACACACACACACACACACACACACACACACACACACACACACAAAATTATAAAACAAGCAAACAAAGATATACGTACACATTCTCGCCTACAACACTCAAACACACACACGCACTTACTGTTCACACATACACATACATTCAGTTTTTCATTCGTCATGGCATGGCAGCTAGTGGACTGAGTACAAGCAAGCAATTGCAGAAGAAGAAGAAGGAGGAGGACAAGAGCAAGAGCAAAGACAAGAAGAACAAGAACACAGTCAAAAGTAAGAGGAAGATCAAGAACAGGAAGAACAAGAGCAAAAAAAAAAAAATAATAATAAAATGAAAAATAAAAAAATAAAAAATAAAAAAAAGAGAAGAAAGGAAATAATGATGATAATGAAAGAAAGGTACAGGCCACAACGACGAGGACGACAACGACGACAATGACAGTGGTCATGCACACTTCATGATAATTCTGTGCACTGGGATTTCAGCATCTAAATGTATAGGCCTACATCGCACATATCACAGTAACTATACCAAGTGTGGTTCACCAGATAATATTGTGTCTGCTTGACTTTACAGTTTACACCAAATATCTTCTTTGCTTGGCTATACAGTGTTTTGTCCTTTTTTTTTCTTTTTTTTTTAACCCCAGCCGTCAGTAATGTATAAGCCAAACGAACAATGAAAACCACGCCAGACAATTCCAAAGAAATAAACGACTTAATGAGTATAATGATTTAATCAATTAATTAATGACGAATATCAGATAATAAACCTTCCTCTTTGTCGGTAGGCTACGACTCCCTCGATGTGATTTTGGAGGCCTTCAACATCAGCCACGACACATGGGAGCTGAATGCAATGGACAGACCAAAGTGGCGTTCAGCTGTCCACAAAGGCCCCAAATCCTGTGAGGCCAACAGAATCGCTGCAGCAGAGCAACGCAGACAGGCCAGGAAAAGCAGTGCCAGCAAGTCCCCGACAGCCGCCACAATCCCCTGTCCACATTTGCGTCAGAACCTTCCGGGCGCGGATTGGCCTGACCAGTCATCTGCGCACCCACAGAGCCCAACCCACTCACCCCTAGGATGACTAGATGGTCCTCGTCGATCCCGACGGACGAACCACATGAATGATTATTTTTTTTTTTTTTTTTTTCGTGTATGACCGTTTGTACTCTTGCCATGTAGGCAGTCATACTCCGTTTTCGGGGAGGGGGGGGGGCAATTAATTTACAAGGAAAAATATGCACGAATAAATAAAAGTAAGACAACACTTACAGCTTCACCAATACATACTATGTGTCAGCAATTGTTACTCGAAAAAAAAAGCTATCAGTAAACGGACAGCTGCTTTGGTTTTGTGATTAAAGGACAAAAATTAAAAAAAAACAAAAACAAAATACAAAAAAAAAGTCTGCTTGCGACAGTTGTGTCTAACAGCTTCTGTTTTGACAAAACACCACCCCAATTACCATCATCAAAATATTGCAAGCGGAAGGCTCTTGAACTGAAGAGGTGAATGTTGACAAAGAATACCACAATTCTGACGACGGAAGCTAAAGGTTGGGTCATTCAGACACCCACTGGACATCCGAGGGGTCTGTGTAGAGGAGAAGAGAGGACTGGCCGTACTGAGTGAGTTAAACAATTATACAAAATGAAAACGACAAACTAACTAGTCAACGGGTAAAATTATGACAGAGACGATCCTGATTAAACCGAATTACTTCAAACACGAGCCATTTAATTGTCCTGTTGAGCGTTTCTAATGGAATGGAAACAGATGGAACTGCGGGAAGTTTATAAATGAATGTGATTAAAATGTTCACGCGGGCGTGTATATATATGTGTGTGTGTGTGTGTGTGTGTGTGTGTGTGTGTGTGTGCGCGCGTACGTGCGTGTGTATGTGTGTGTGTGTGCGTGCGTGTGTGTGTGTGTGTGCGTGCGTGCGTGTGTGTGCGTGTGTGTGTGTGTGTGTGTGTGTGTGTGTGTGTGTGTATGTGTGTGTGCGTGTGTGTGTGTGTGTGTGTGTGTGCGCGCGTGTGTGTGTGTGCGCGCGTGCGTGTGTCGTGTGTGTGTGCGCGTGCGTTGTGTGTGTGTGCGCGTGCGTGTGTTGTGTGTGTGCGCGTGCGTCGTGTGTGTGTGTGTGTGTGTGCGTGTGTGCGTGTGTGTGTGTGTGCGTGTGCGCGCGTGCGTGCGTGTGTGTGTGTGCGCGTGCGTGTGTGTGTGCGCGTGCGTGTGTGTGTGTGTGCGTGTGTGTGTGTATATGTGTGTGTGCGCGCGTGCGTGCGTGCGTGCGTGTGTGTGTGTGTGTGTGTGTGTGCGTGTGTGTGTGTGCGTGCGTGCGTGTGTGTGTGTGTGTGTGTGTGTGTGTGTGTGTGTATGAGGAACAGGATTCAAGGATCAGGATGTCTGTTTCAACGAGCTTTGAACTGTGTGCTTCATTCTGGAAGACAAGACAGACAGTATTGATGAAACCTTCGTCGCTGTCACAACTAACGAAGCACATAAGGGCAATGTTGTTTTTCATATCGGCTGCAGAATACAAATTTCTGCTTATAAAATTGTGGAGAACTGAAAAAATATGAACAAACATTTAAAACAGGGTAAACGATTTAGTATTTGAAGTAAAAAGCAAACGCCGTACATCAAAAAACAAAGCTATACAAGCACTTAACATAATATTCATCGATCTGTTTCATGTGTCACTGCTGTTTAGCTCTGAGATAGAATATGAAGTCAATTAGGTCAGTAAAGCTATTCGGCCACCTATCAATATATTTTATGGAGCGCTTCGTTATCTGCTTACATAGACTCGCTCACCATGTGACTGATTAATGGTAGTCTTTTAGCAGTCTGTGAATAGCATACAAACATCACGGTGACGAGTTAGGACGGTGTGTGAGATAGACGCCTGAGCGGGTCTGTTGGACTCTAAGAATAATAATAATAACTGAAAAAAATATCTGAATTATTACATAAAATAATGGACAGGAAAACAGCAACAAAAACCAACAATCAGGCACCCAAACACAATTAAATAAATAAATAAATAAATTCTTTTTAAAAGATATTGGCTGTTATTAATCATACCTTCATGATCGGCGTTCGAGGTCATAAAAAGAGAAAAGATATTCCAAAGCAGCTTTATGTCATACTGTCTTATACAGAGAGACAGAAAAAAAGAAAAAAAACAAACATCGGTGGCATTGGTGATAAGAAGATTGGTCTATCGATCTGCATATGGTGTGTGAAAATATACACGCACACAACCAGACACTCACGCGCTCGTGCATTAACCCCCCCACCCCCCTCATCCTCCCCCCACACACACACCTGACTAAAAATGAACACAACAGAATCCACCAACCATACACCTAATAAGAATACGACGTGATGGTCACGCATGTAAACGCAATGCAAAAAAAAAAAAAAAAGAAAAAAGAAAAAAAAAAGACATAAGTCAAACATATCCAAGTCGAAATAAAAGATACAAATAAAAAGCAAGCACATGCGATCAGGCCATACCCATTCAAACAAAGCCGGCAAATTAAAGACCGAATCGGAATCTGTTTACATCAGATCAGATTCCATCGCGCCACCGCACCAAGATAAAAAATATAAGGCAATTCAAACCAAAAGAAACCTGAACAAAACCGAGTAATAAAATAAGAGAAAAACACAAGAACGGAATTCAGTTAAAAACCTCAAAATCAGAGGAAATAAGTGAAAAACAAGCCCAATCAAATTCGATCCAGTTCCTCAAAAAAAAAAAAAAAAAAAAAAAAAAAAAAATTCATTTCCAATTGAAGAGACACTATTCAGAGAAAATCGAATAAAATCAGATCAAGTTATTAACAAACGATAACAGATCCGACCGATCAAGCATGGAGAGCATCTCTGGGCTTTCGAATTAAATTTGATCTTTGACAACTCTCGACAACTTCTACATCTCTTTATCAACAATAGAGAACAAATGAACGGGCGATTTGTTTTTATAAGGGGATTGGAAGAATTACGCAAACGCTTATTTACAGAAAATTAAAATCAAATAGGTGAGCGAAACCCCCAGCCCCCTCCTCCTCCCCCCCTCCCTCCCCCACCGACACATATACACACAGAGAGACTGACTGACACTAGTGACAGAGACAGATACTGAAGTGTTTGTTTTGCCAATTCAAAATAATTTAGTTGTTGATGTAGTTGTTTTGTTATTTCGGGGGAAGGAAAGGTGTCATTTCAACTATTAAAACCACACCTTTTGAAGTTCGACAGTATATGTACTGTTAACAACAACCGCTGTGTTTGGAGGGGGAGGGGGGAGAGGGGAAGGGGGGGGGGGTGCGGGGACGGGGGTGTATGATAAAAAATATGTCTGTTTATCCATCACTAATGTTAAAATTTAATTCATACTTGTAGGTATTTGTTGTTGTTGTTGTTTTCATGGCATGAGTTTGAATGTATGAATCAATATGTCTGTTTATTTATCATATATGGATCAATATGTCTGTTTATCTATTACTTATGTGAAGTTTAATTCATACTTGTAGGTATCTGTTGTTGTTATTGTTTTTTTTTTTGTTTTTTTTTGTTTTTTTCATGGCATGAGTTTGAATGTATTGCACATTGTGAAACACGAATGTGTGAGTGTGTGTTGCGGGTGAGTGTTCGTGAAGGGCGTGAGAGGTAGTGGGTTTTTAATTAATTAATTAATTTATTTATTTAATTGCGTGCTTTTGGTTTCGTGCCTAATTAAAAGTAAAGGACTCCAAGTAAAGAAATCCAAGCAAGCTGGGTAAGAACAATACACCTGTGTGTGTGTGTGTGTGTGTGTGTGTGTGTGTGTGTGTGTGTGTGTGTGTGTGCGTGCGTGCGTGCGTGCGTGCGTGCGTGTGTCTGTGTGTGTGTGTCTCTCTCTCTCTCTCTCCGCATCATATCTTCATGTCCCACAAGAAAAACAACAACAACAAAAACAAAAAACAACTATGACAGTTGCACAGTGGTCCCCAAACGTTTCGTAGAAACCAGTTTTTTTTCTGTTGTCAACAGTCTTGTTTCCAGCGAAAAGAATAATAGTGAGAAATAATAGCCCGCCAACAAACGCCCTGTTTCCAGGGCAAAGAACAAGATATGTACCTGCTTCCGTCAACAACCATCTGTGTCAAACATAAACAGCATGGCGAATAGGATAATTATAATGTCGTTACCAACGTCCACTTTCTTGCGTAAAGAATGTGTCGAGAAATACGTCAATCATTAACAGTCTATTTCCAGCGTAAAGAATATGACTTCAGATATAATTCCATCAAAAAAAGAAAGGCCCGCGTTGAGCGTAAATTACATGTAAATAGATAAGTTCATTAACAACGGTCTATTTCTTGCGTAAAGAACATACTGACGAACAATTCTGTTAACGTACAGCCAGTCTCTAGCACAAAGAACATTACTGTTGACATGAAACAATTCCATTAACAACGGTCTGTTTCTAGCGTAAAAAACGTGCTAGAAAAAAAAATCCATTAACAAGACTGTGTGTAGCGAGAAGAACACGCTGGTGAATAATTGTAAGGAATATGATCGATAAGAGCTAATTCCATAAACAGCCATCTGTGAGCAGCGTAAAGAACGTGACAGTTAAGAAATAATTCCGTTAACAACTGCCAGTTTCTAGTGTAAAGAAATTGTTCAGAAATAATTAGGTAAAAAGACAACATCAAAAAACACACACAAACAAACGAAAAAACAAAACAAATAAGAAACCAACAACAACAACAACAAAAACAACAGCAACGGCGGTCTGTTCCTTGCTTAAAGAACACACTGAAATGATTCCATTAACAACGGTTGCTTCTTGCGTAAAAAAAAAGCTAAGAAATAGCTCCATTACAACAGTCTATTTCAAGCGTAGAAAACATGCTAAGAAACAATTCCATTAACAGCGGTTTGTTGTTTTTGTTGTTGTTTTTAGCGAAAAGAACATGTTGCAAAATAATTTCGTTAACAACGGCCTGTGTCGTGTGCGAAGAACATACTGGAACGAATCAAAAGTTTCGTTTACAACGGTCCATAGCAACGGACAACGTTTCCATACAACAAAATATTCGTTGTAACTAGGTATCGCAGACTTCTATGATTAAAATTGCCTTGAGTCGCCTACAACGGATTGCAAAGTTGCTTTATTTTCTTATATAGTTTTAAACACACCGACTGTGATCATTGACTGTAATTTATGTTGTATGTGTCATTACGGTTGGAGACATAATATGACAAACAAGTCCGTTTACAAAGGTCTGTGTCTAGCGTAAATAACACAACTGTTCAGAAATTATTTGATAAACAACGGTTTTCTTCTAGCTTAAATTACACGCTCAGAAAATAATCTTGTAACCACGGGTCTGTGTCTAGCGTAAAAAAACATCGCTGTTATCATTGTTAAGAAATAATTTCAGAAACAACAGCCTATTTATAACGTAAAGAACACGCTAAGAAATAATCATATTTTGTTATCATTGGTCTGTGTATATCGTAAAGAACACCACTGTGAAGAATCAGTTTCATAAACAACTGTCTGTTTCTAGCGTAAAAGAACACGCCAATTAATAATTCCGTTAACAAAGGTCTGTGTATAGCCTACGAAACACAGCTGTTGATAAGTGATTTCATGAACAACGATCATTTTAGCGCAAAGAACATGCTGAGAAATAGTTCCTTTACAGCGGTCTGTGTCCAGCGTAAAGACCACTACTGTGAAGAAACAATTTCATAAACAGCGGTCTGTTTCACGCTAAGGAATAAATCCGTTAGCAATGGTCTGTGTCTAGCATATAGAATACGGCTGTTAAGAAGTCATTTAATTAACAAAGGTCTTTTCTTGCGTAAAACAAAATTGCTAAGAAATAGTTCCATTACAGCGGTCCATTTCCAGCATAAAGAACACCACTGCAAAGAAACAATTTCATAAACAACGGTCTGTTTCCCGCTAAGGAATAAATCCGTTAACAATGGTCTGTTGTCTAGTATACAGAATACGGCTGTTGAGAAATGATTTCTTTAACAACCCGTCGTTTATAGCGCAAAGAACTTCCAAAGAAACAGTTCCATTCCAATGGTCGATTTCCAGCGAAAAGAACATGCAAAGAAATAATTCCATTAAGGGTGGTTTGTTGTTAATGTAGTTTTTGCTTTTATTAGCAAAAAGAACATGCTACGAACTAATTTCTTTAACAACGGCAGGTTTCGTGTGCGAAGAACATGCTTAGAAATAATTTCGTTTACAACGATCTGTTTCCTCCAGTGCTAGTCAGTGGAGTGGTGGCCAAGTGGTAACGCATCCGCCTGGGAAGCGAGGAAATCTGAGCGTATGCGGTCGAATCCCAACCCACTTTGATCGAAAAGCAAACAAACAAACAAACAAAGAAAAACAACACACACCTGCAGGCAGGAAAAGTAGATGGCGCTGCATAGACATGACGCGCTCTCTCCGGGGAGAGAAGCCCGAATTTCATTTTTGTATTTTGTATTTGTATTTCTTTTTCTTTTTTTTTCTTCTTTTTTTTAATCACAACATATTTTCTCTGTGCGAAATTCGGGCTGCTCTCCCCAGGGAGAGCGCGTCGCTATACTACAGCGCCACCCAATTTTGTTTGTTTTTTTCCTGCGTGCAGTTTTATTTGTTTTTCCTGTCGAGAAATATGTGTTGTAACAAAGAATGATACAATGCAAAACAATAAATACAATACGATACAATACAATGCAATACTTTGTTTTCTGATAGTCTGCTTTCCACTTGGGACTTCTCTCCACCCCACTGCTTTAAAAAAAATTTAAAAAAAAAAAAAATCATGTTTACCTCGTCGAGGTCCCTAAACAATCGATGACATTAAGCCATTATTGTCGTTAGTAGGGGGCTTAGCAGGTGGTGTCCTACGTATGTTAAAACAGAACAGGCACCACTGAACACCACCGAAGTGACTCAGCAGCAGTGCAGGGTCTCCTCTGGTGTGTGGCCTTCTGGCGACCTAACATCAATGGTTCCCTGTGGAATGCCGACGCTGGAACTGCGACGGACGAACCCGGGTGTGGCTGTGTATGGGGGAATCTAAATGAGCGGCGTGGGAGTAATGCCACTGAAACGGTGCAGATGATGGG
The DNA here is from genome assembly GCF_041734735.1 of Babylonia areolata. Lineage (NCBI taxonomy): Eukaryota > Metazoa > Mollusca > Gastropoda > Neogastropoda > Buccinidae > Babylonia > Babylonia areolata. The sequence continues at coordinate 39,943,855 of NC_134884.1, forward strand.
GCAGCAAAAAAAAAAAGAAAAAAAAAAAAAAGAAGTAAGTTTTCGTCGGAGCCGCTAATTGGTGACGAACACATCGCTCTCTGATGGTCTTTAGGCTGACCCCTCATCACGCTTCTTCCACTATGATAGGGACAGACGTGCATTAGAGACACGCCCGTGGGAGACCGTTTCACCACACAACTCCACAACATCTGTCCTGCATTTCCAATTTTTGTGGTATTTAGTATCGATAATATCCGAATGTTTCAACAGCTCCAAACAGTAAAAAAAAAACAAAAAAAAACCCCAAAAAAAACAACAACTGAGGTTGACTGACCCATGCTTGCCCTTGTCGCATGTGAATCCACTGGCAAGATCATAACTGTGTGATCGCAGATTCAGTTCAGGTGTTCAGTACAGGTGTATGTGCGCAAAATTCATGTTTTTTTTTTTTCCAGTAGCTTTCAGAAGCGTGCAACCCGCACCCCGATCTCCTTGCTCCCTGCGTGCATTGTCTTGTGATGGGATTCATTTAGTTGGATTTGGAAAAAAAAAATAGCATCTGCTACTTTTTAGCATGTCATGACGCCCAGTTCTGAGGTTGAAGTCTCACTCATGTGTGTGTGTGTGTGTGTGTGTGTGTGTTGGTCATTGTGCTAGTGAATGACCGGTCACGTTGCTGCCCATAAAAGAAAGACGTAATTATTATCTATTTATTACTCTTTAAAATATATATATATATATATATATATATATATATATATATTAGCATACAAACGTGAAAAATCATACTTCAAGAGGTGTCTACGATCACAATTCTGTGTGACGGGACATTCTAATAAACAAAATTCCTCCCACGCCCAAGGGTATATCAGAGGGAAAGATTAGAACCCGTGAACCGCACGCGAAGTGTCAGGCTTGGCACAGCACAGCACAGCACAGCACAACACTCAACACCATGGCTTAACTTACAACGACACGTGCAACGCGTGTGTTTGTCTCGTCTGCCACTCGATATTTGGGCTCCGTTCAACCCAGCGTCAGTGTGTTTGGTCTCTAACGTTTGCCGAGTAACGTTGGAAAGAAATAAAACACCATTTTGTAACAAGTGAACAATTCGGTGGGACAGAGAAGAAAGAGGAATGGAGTTTGTTGACTTCGTTTCTGACTGACACACTCAAACAGTGTACACCTGAGTCAATTTATTTATAACTCCTTCTCATGGGTGCGTTACATTAAGGATAGATCCACTTCTAGCATTATGAATACAATAAACAATACCAAATCGTTCATGTGTTGCTTTAATAAGTGCCAAGTTTCTGGCTTTTCTCCCTCCGAATATGCTTTAATACGTCTCTCAACCTGTTAGTTGCTATGACAATTAAAACTGATTGTGAGCATAATGCCACATGTGTTTCAAAACAAAAACAAAAAAACATCGTTCATCGACCTTCCATGGCAGTCCATGACTCGTGATATCTAAACATCAAGGAGAAAACATAACGCAAAATATTGGAAAGCGGGGGACATACAAGAAGAAGTAGAAGAAGAAGACGGAGGAGGAGAAGAAGAAGAGGAAGAAGAAGAAGAAGAAGAAATGTGCCACTGGATGATAGATAAATAAATAACTGACATTTGCGTCTTAACTTTGAGTATCTAAAGAGCGACAAGAGGGGTCAAATCCGTGTTCGGCGTGACAAGATAGGTATACATTGTATAAAAGCATTGAATCCTTTTCGTGCTCTCCAGTTTCCCTGTCAAAGGGTAAACCAAACAGACAGTTGTGAAGTCAGAGACCTTTTACTATTAAAAGTAAAGTCAGTTCTTGAGCATCAATACACTTCTGCAGTGGAACTGTGACCTTTGATAACACTCGTTTCTTTGAGTTGTATTTTGTTTCATTTTATTTACTCAATGCTACAGCCCCATCTTCTAAGTATCAATGTCCATAAACCATTCATTCCCAATGCCCAACATGTAGCCCTACTTATGATTTGTATTATTATTTTTATACACGAATTTCTTCCTCTTCTTTTCATTACTGTTATTATTATCATTATCATTACTATCATCATCATCACCATCATTATTATTATTATTGTTATCATTATTGAACACTGTTTAACTTTCTCCTCACCAGTTTCGTGGTTGTACATTCAATTGATGATAGGACAAATATCCTGACCAACCCAAAGGTAACAGGACATTAAAATTTGTCTTCTTTATACCGAGATGAATGGAACATTGAAAGCAATCGGTCAATAGGTTTACCAGGTCAAGTCTGAAGGAGTTAATCAGCTATGATAGAAAATGAGCATATGTATTATCATATTCTCGCTCAGTGTCAGTATGTTACAGTTGGAAATACTCCAATAATTTGAAGACGTTTCCTTGGATGTGAGGTGAAACTGAAGAATATATATAAATGGGGTCTTGAAAATAAAAATATCATGAAGTCTTGAAAATGAAGAACATGAAAAAAAGCGCTCTCTCTCTGTGTCTCTCTCTGTCTCTTTCTGTCCCTCCATCTCTCTCTGTCTCTCCCTCTCACTGTGTCTCTCTCTCTCCCTCTCCCTCTGTCTCTCCCTCCCTATCTCTATTCTACTTCTACCCACTTTGTGAAGAACTATCTTATATCTAACACGGACCGCCATTTACGATTTATTTTGACTAGATTTAGATTTGGTATTTCCGGAATTAATACACATCAGTATCGTTATAAAAAATGTATGTAATTCATTAACGCTGTGTCCTTTGTGCAGGGAAACAACTGAAGACGAAGTTCATTTTGTGTTGAAGTGTCCTGCCCTGAACGATCTCCGTTCGAAATATATTCGAAACCTTGCATGGTATCTATATAGAGCTTTCATGCTCAGAGACACAGTAATGTCTTCTTTATTAAGCTGTGAAATCAATTGCCTAAACACTGACAGTTATGGTGACATTTACCAATTTTGTTATTGCCCCTTGTTCATGTGGGGCTGTGGCCTTGAATGAATAAATTATCTCAGTCTCAGTCTCAGTCTCCCTCCCTATCTCTATCTCTCTCTGTCTCTCCCTCTCTCTCCCTCTCTCTCTGTCTCTCCCTCTCTCTCTGTCTCCCTCTCCCTCTCTCTCTCTGTCTCTCCCTCTCTCTCTGTCTCTCCCTCTCTCTCTCTCTCTGTCTCCATTTGTCGTTGTCTCTAGGTCTCTTTCTTTGTCCCTCTCTACTTCTATATATTATTCTGTAGATGCAAAAACAAACAAACAAAACAACAACAACAACGACAAAACATCACAGTGAGAAAAGCAAAGGAGGTATCTTCAGACTGGTTCTGCTCAAGTTCGTCATTTCCGTTTACGAACTTAATTTTCCCGTTTAAAGATTTTTGACAACGACCTGACGGTTATTCAAAAACCAATCCAATCCATCGTCATTGTCGCAGTAACGGCTGTTTCTTGATAAAAACAATTTGGACTTGAACGTGTATGGCGTTGTATCCTGTGGGTTCGTTGGTCTAGAAACTCTAGGTAAAGTCCAGTTTTAGAAACCTTAATTCAGGTATCTGTTTTTGTGCATGTATGAAACGATACTACCATTAACAGATGTTGTAACCCATTCTCAGTGAAATTTTGACTCTTTGGTTTCTACGTTACGTTTTGATGCGGATTCATTCTAACTAACGTGGCACCATTTTTTACTTCTTTCCCCGCCCCCACTCTCTCCCTGTTTTCGGTCCCAGAAACCATGAAAATGTTACCAATAGGTGCAATAATTTCGGACACTAAAATAGGGCATCGCACTAGGATATATATATATATATATATATATATATATATATATATATATATATATATATATATATATATATATATATATATATATATCTTCAACAATAAAATCATTAGACATTCTAACCCTTAAAAGTGACTTTTCCGTGTCCCTTCAAGGACAACACTGTGTGACAGAAAAAACAGACCTGACCCCTCAGACCATGAACAAGAAAAAACAAACAAACAAACAAACAAACAAAAAATTCCACACCAAACCTGCGATCAACGTTTTGTTTGCAAGTGAACGAAAAAACCAGTTGCACGTGCTGCGCGTGCGTGACAGACAATCTTTCACCACCACCACCACCACCGCCACCACCACCAACCACTACTCCCCTGTACGCCTTCCTTCCCCACCCTCTCACTCCTTCTGGCCAAAAGCCAGCAGTACACACGTGCATCTCGCGTGGCAGGACATTGATTGGTTTTCTCTCTCTCTCTCTCATCGTTGAGATCTGTCAACAACACACGCAACGGCCCCACTGTCTTTCCTCCCTTCCCCCCACCCTTTCCTTATTAAAGATCCTGTAATCCATGTCAGCGTTCGGTGGGTTATGGAAACATGAACATACCCAGCATGCACACCCCCGAAAACGGAGTATGGCTGCCTACATGGCGGGGTAAAAACGGTCATACACGTAAAAGCCCACTCGTGTGCATACGAGTGAGCGCAGAAGAAGAAGAAGAAGAAGAAGTTATATTAATACGATCCGTCCTATCCCTCGCCATGGAGTTTCCCCCACATCACATCACTTCTCTCTCATACACATACGCGCGCGCGCGCGCTCTCGAGAACGCACGCGCGTCTATACACACAGATGCGCATTCACGCATTTACACAACTTATAATCTAATAATAATAATAACATTTTATTTCTATATAGCGCTATAATTCAAGCATGAGCAAGCTGTAAGCGTTTTACAATCCAATACCCAACACACACACACACACACACACGCACGCACGCACGCACACACACACACACACACACTGAACACCTTGTTATTATCACATCACCACTGATTTCTAAACCCCTCAATCTCTCAAGTACCCTCTACTTCACACACACACACTTTACCACCTACAAGCGCGCGCGCACACAAGCAAACACACAGACACAGACACTCGCACACACACACACACACACACACACACACACACACACACACCCTTGTCATTGTCACATTACCACTGATTTCCAAAACCCTCAATCCCTCAGATACGTACTTACAAGTCAGTGTAGGTAATAAGGTAAAACTTGCATGCTCAAAACCATTTCTGTCCGCCTCCTGAAGTATACTTATTAATTAACAAATACAAATAAACCCTTTCAGGTAAACTTGACATGAATATGAGAGAACGCGTGACCAAGCAATAGAAAGAGAGAGACACAGAGAGAAAGTGAGACAGAGAGAGACTGAGAGAGAGACAGACAGACAGAGACAGAGAGAGAGACATGGAGAAAGAGAGAGAGAGAAAAAGAGAGAGACTGAGACAGATGAGAGAGAGAGACTGAGATACACAGAGAGATAGATAGAGAGAGACAGAGACAGATAGAGCAAAATGAGTGAAAGAAAGAGAGAACGAAAGAAAGTTAACGAGCGAGCGAGCAAGCGAGAGAGAGAGAGACAGACAGACAGAGACAGAGACACAGAGAGAGGCCGGCCGACACAGACAGAGACAGACACAGAGAAAACGAGAGAGAGAGAGAGAGAGAGAGAGAGAGAGAGAGAGAGAGAGAGAGAGAGAGAGAGAGAGACAGACAGACAGAGAGGCAGACAGACAGACAGACAGAGACAGAAAGAGAGACAGAGAGAGCAAAATGAGTGAAAGAAAGAGAGAACGAAAGAAAGTTAACGAGCGAGCAAACGAGAGAGAGAGAGAGACAGAGAGAGAGACAGAGAGAGAGAGAGAGAGAGAGAGAGAGAGAGAGAGAGAATGAGCGACAGAGAGAGAGAGTTGTGGTGGGGTGGGAGAGAGAGAGAGAGAGAGAGAGCTAACGCGCGAAAGACAGAGAGAGAGAGAGAGAGAGAGAGCTGGGAGGTCTGAGCTGGAAACGGGAATATCTGTGCACAGAAAGTACATAATTATTCCGCGTCAGAAGAAAATGATTCACAAATAATAAATAGAAGATTAAAAACAAAAAGATAATTAAAAAGAAAAGAAAAGTGAAGACAAAGTCAGAGATCCCACCACACACGATTTCGACAAAACATTTCCATCCATCGGCTTACGTGACCTGATGACATCAGCACGGCTAATTTTAGCTCTCTCCTCGCCTCACCGGGGGAAAAAAAAACAAACAAACACCAAAAACAACAAAACAAACAAATCTCCTCTTGCTATCTATACACACAACGTGTCGATTTCATGACAAAGGCAAAGCAGCATGCAACTGACTACAGGCTGTCCTTACGTCAGTGGAACACACACACACACACACACACACACATACACGCGCGCGCACATGCTCACTTGCACTCACACGCACACACGAACACACACACACACACACACACACTTGTACTCACACACACACACACACACACACACACACGCACACACACTTGTACTCTCAAACACACACACACACACACACACACACACACGTGTACTCTCTCTCTCTCTCTCACTCTCTCTCTCACACACACACACACACACACACACACCCCAAACAAACAAACAATAATCATCTCAAATAATTAGGGTATTAAACGCAGCCCTGTCCTCTCCCCCACTCCCTCCCCACTCTCCCCCACACCGCCCCACACCCACCGCCCCACCCCATTTTCCCCAATGCTGTACAGAAAGGAACACTAACAACGGAGGTTTTTTGTTTTTTGTTTTTTTTGTTTTTCAAATCTATATGGGAGAGGCAAGAGTAACAGGCGTGTGAGATCGTTAGCGCAAGAGAAAAGGATGGATGGAGAGAGGGAGGAGGGACGGAAGGAGGGAGGAAAGGAAGGGGGAAAAAAAAAATCAAAGTGATGGATACAAAGTGCACGACGCGAGAAACGGTTTGGTAATTTTGCATCCCCCGTTGACCTACAAGCAGCTATTGCCTCGTGGAGTTAGTTCTACCTGCTTGTTGATTTGTAGTGCTTGCGTTTGCTTTGCTTCGCTCCAAATCACGAAGTGTGTTGTGTTGAAGAGGAGGAGGGGTGGTGGTGGTGGTGGTGGTAGTGGTTAAGGAGGGAAGTGGGTAGGGGGTGGGAGGCAGTAACGTGTATATATATATATATATATATATATATATATATATATATATCTGAATAGAAGGTATTGACAAACAAGAGAGAGAGAGAGAGAGAGAGAGAGAGAGAGAGAGAGTTGTCGTTTGCGTTCCCATTCTGAGAGTGAACGTCGTTTGTGCTCTTCTTCTTCTTCTCTCTCTCTCTTGTTGTTCATATCTTTCTTGTTAATTGTTCTGTGTTCATGTGTTCTTTTGATGTAGCCCTGCCCCCACACATCCCTCTGTCCCCCCCCCCCACCCCCCCTGTCTTTTATACCCCAGGATTGGTGGAAACATAACATTTCTTTTGCTTATCTCATCACCCTGGTAAAATAAAATTTCGTTTCGTTTCGTTTCTGTGTCTACCTTCTTCGTTTTCCCTTCCATCGTTTCCAAACCCTTCATCCCCATCTCTCTCCCCAACGCCTCCCATCCCCAACCCCTCTCTGTCATCTCTCTCTCTCTCTCTCTCTCTCTATTCCTCTCCATCTTCCCTCTCTTGTCTCTTTCGCTCATTGTTTGTTTGTTTACTTTTTAGGGCTGGATGAGAAAAGAAAAGCATGCTTAATCTGTTACCCCCATTCATTCATTCATTCATTCTCTCTCTTTCTCTATCTTGTCTTTTCTCGTCGTTGCGAGAGTTGGGTTTTAAAACGCATGTACACATGCTATATCATTCATTACCCTCGTAGTGGAAAAAAAAAACACACACAAAAAACAAAAAAACCCCACGTGTCATATCTTGTGTGTCATGTCTTGTCGCCTCAACTACCGTGGCTTTATATGATGCTAAAAAAGACTGTGATGAACCAACACGCGCAACATCTAGCTGACAGTGCAGTGCCTTCAGCATGCTCACAAACAACGCCAAAAGCAGCAACAGGAACTGTCTGCCGTGTGTGGATGGTTTCTTTCACCAAGAGTTCCAAAAGTCCAGATTTTTTTTATATTTTCATCGCCTTTTATTTTGCAGATGGTAATCGGTTATAGGCGGGAGGTGTGCGGGGCGGAATATGTGGTGGGAAATTAGACAAGGGCGTAAGGAGTTGCAAAAAAAAATCGTACAAATAAACGCTCAAACCTACAAATAAACACATATAATTATGAGGCTGATAAAGGCCTACAAAACGATTATTATCATAATGTGTTTTCCTCTTTCTTGATGACAAAAATCCGACAACTGGTTCTCAAAGGAAAACTGAAGAATGAAGAACTCACTTTGAAAAATAGAAAACGAAAACAAAACAAACACACACACACACACACACACACACACACACACACACACAAAACAAAACAAAAAACAACAACAAAAAACAAAAAAAACCTACAAAAAGCTCCAGATTGGTCAGACTGACGTAAAACAACACACACACACACACACACACACACACATACACCAAACTACCTCCATATTGTTAAGATTGTATTTGACTGTGCTTTCATATCTGTGAAACTGCATGTTTGGTGCATATCTGTTATGCATATGTGGGTGTATGTGTGAATGTGTGTCATCATGTTTTACATTTATTCGCTTATTTATCATAATTGTTGTCTTATTTATTTATTTATTGTTATTATTGTTATTATTATTATTATTATTATTACCCCTTTTTATATATCATAATTATTATTTATTTATTTATTTACTTATTTATGTACGCTTATCTATTATTTATTCACCTTTTTTCTCAAGGCCTGACTAAGCGCGTTGGGTTACGCTGCTGGTCAGGCATCTGCTTGGCAGATGTGGTGTAGCGTATATGGATTTGTCCGAACGCAGTGACGCCTCCTTGAGCTACTGACACTGAAACTGAAACTGTTCAGATTGATGTGAAGCGGTGCAACAATGTTACGTGAACAATATTCTGGGCGTGCAGCTGCCAAGGTAAAGAATGAACTGTTCACAAGGAAACAAAAACACACACTCTCTCCCTCTCTCTCTTTACATAATAAATCATAATTCTGTACTAACAACTGGGTAAGGAACAAACAATAATTGATTATATTTTGCCATTGCCTTATTCAAATGTCTTTACAATAATGACCTCTAATTCTTAAAGTTAGGACGAAAGTGACTTATTGATTGATTGACTGATCTAGTTATTTATTTACTCACTTATTTTTTGTGACTTTATGTAGGTTTCTTTATATATATTGTTTTTTTTTTAATGGGTCACAGGCCTTTTCGCAATTAAACAATTTGTTCTTGTTTTTGTTTTTTTTTTTCTCTCCCTCTCCACCCCCCCCCCTCTCTCTCTCTCTCTCTCGTCAGCTTGTCAGCTCTGTCTCTCTACTTGTCAAAGATTTCGATTCCATCCTGTTGTTTGCAGAAAAGTCGTTAAACAAATAAAAGTCATAAGGATCTCGATTTCACCTTGTTATATGTGGACAAGTTTTAATACAAACTGCTTTGACCAGAACCACTATAAAACAGTACATTTGAAAGTCAGTTTATTGTTAGGATAATTAAGATTCATAATTTTGGTGTGCGTGAAAATGAGTAAAACTGCACACTCAAAATAAAGTTGCTATTCATTTCATGATTGTCTCTTGATAAACAGTGATGTTTGTGAAACATTCGTGCTGAATTTGTATAAAGTTCTATCTATGAACAAAAATGTTTTCTGAAATAAAAAAAAAATAAAAAAAGGAAAGAAAGAACAAGAAAAGAACACAAAACACTTCAACTCCCAATGTGTGTGTATGTATGTGTGTGTGTGTGTGTGTGTGTGTGTGTGTGTGTGTGTGTGTGTGTGTGTGTGTCTTTGTGTGTGTTTGTATGTGTGTGTGTGTGTGTGTGTGTGTGTGTGTGTGTGTGTGTGTGCGTGCATGAAAGCGTGTTTGTCTGAATCGTCTTGTAGTGAAAAGACAACAAAGCAGTAAGAAGAAGGAAAAAAAAAATATAGACAGATAAATATATGTAAATTTTAATTAGTTCCTTCTCTGGTACCGCTTCGAAAGACAGGGAGATAGAATCACCAGCGGTCACCAAGAGCATTCGTGAACCCAAGATTTTGAGAGTTAGTACAAAATAATTCTCTTGATAATAGTAAACAAGGGCGTTTATCCACAAGTTTTGTGAGTTCAAGCAGTTGTTCATGTGCAGTCAGTAAGGGCGTAAACCCACATGTTTAAATTAAGAGTTCGTACGGTTGTCTTCGTGTAGTGAAGAGTTCGTACATTTATTGATGTATAGAAAAAAAAACATTGTTTGTTTTGGAGAGTTCGTACAGTTGTCTATGCGTAGTAAAAAAAAAAAAAAAAAAAAAAAAAAAAAACCCAACAAAAAAAAAGAAAAAAAAAGGGAGGGGGCGGGGGGGGTGGGGGGTGGGGGGGGGGGGGGGCGGCGGGAGCGGGGGGGGGGGGGATATCGACGTAAAAGTATGTGTATTACAGGTTTGTCATCTTGAACACAACACAATTAACCAATACCAATTTCAGCAATTTGCATTAATTCACACTATAATCCAGCTGTAGAATTAAAGTTTTCACCTTACCTTTCGATATACTTTTTGTTCAAAAGCATAACAGTTGTATGATACAGTTTATGTTATGCTACGTTATTGATCAACAAGTTGGACAGTGATATTGTGTGCTCCGAGTTTTAATTAGGCGGGTTTGAAATCAGTTATCAACTGATTTTGAAATCAGCCGGCAGTTTGTGGATAATCAATTGTCGTTCTCTGGAAGATTACACTCCCAGCTTAAATCACACACACACACACACACACACACACACACACATACAAACACACACACACACACACACAGTCTTGAGTCTGGGTTACACATACACACGCACGCACGCACACACACACACACACACACACACACACACACACACACACACGCACACAGAGGTGGCAAAACGCTCTCGCAGTTGATAAGGCGTAACCAAAAATATTTATAAGAAAAAAGACTAGTCATTCGTATACCTGACATGTTACACATGGTTGAGATGGGTTCTTCTTTGCTGGGTTAATAACATCTGAGGTAAAACCAAAACAAAAGACACAAAAATACATATTGGTAGCAGCAGAACTGGCGAACACGCTTTGTGTGACACATCAGTTTCTGATGTCTTCCGGGCTTGTGTTTTTTAATTTTTTTTTCTGTTTCCATGTTTGTGGAGACCAGCTCAATCACCCGCAGCAGAACCCAGCAAGATGCCAAAGACCTTCAGTGAATCCTGGAAACACTCAGAATATTCTCAGATAAATCGGTGAAAGACTTTCTGCTGAATGTAAGTTAGTTTAAAAAAAAAAAAATACATATAAATGAAAATAAGAGATTCCAGGAAAACATGACCACCGCTCTTGCTCCCACTTTCGCTTCGTCAAATCCCTACACTCAGCTCTGTCGAGTCTGATCTTGAAACCTACATCTTAAAAAAAAAAAAAAAAAAAAAAAAAAAGTCGAAGTCTTTTTGCCTTTTTTTTTGTTTTTTGTTTTGTTTTGTTGTTGTTTTTTTTGTTTTTTTTTTGTTTTGTTTTTTTTTGGGGGGGGGGAGTGGTGGTAATTCATGCTGAAACTGATTGTTGACAGTCAACTTGCCAACTTTTTGTTCATATCGAGCGAAAACGCACATGCCAGTTACTGGCAGTCTGTTTGCTAAATGTTTAACTACATTGATCATCAACTACTGAAAAGCGAAACTAGTTGTTGACAGTTTGCCAAGTTCGACCCTTTATAACAGTCGAGTCCGACTTGTGACCATCAGAGAATTATTCAGCTGCTGTCCCGACTGTCTAGAATTTGATTACTATGTAGAGTGTCTTGTGCGCCCACTTGTAACTAGCTGGGAATCTGCAAGGGTTATATTTGTATTGAGCATAACTCAATGTATAGTCACACTAGATTCTGGCAGTCTGTTTGCCAATTTTTACTTTACATTGACGGTAAAGCACAGCATACTGAAAGTAGCAAGTGTTCGCGCCTGTTTGTCAAATTACATCTCATCTTGAAACAAGTTGTTGGCAGTCAATTTGCCAACATTTGAGTGTAACCCACAGTATACTGAAACCAGTATGTATTGTATTGTATTGCATTGTTTTGTTTTGCATTGCACTGTATTGTCTTGTCGTGTATTGTACCTTACTGTATTGTATTGTACTCTATTGTGCTGCATTGTCTGTCCGCCAAATCTTAAATCGACAGTGAGCGGAAGCCATAGCAAACTGAAACTAGTTGTTAGCAGTCTGACTGCCAAATTCTCATTCACATTGCCGAAACTGACTGAAGCGGGGAACGATAGCCCAGATCTTGCTGAACATTGTGCTTAATTTCAAACTGGAAAGTCTTTCACCGATTGTCTTATATGGAAATAGTGCATGTTCCTATGACCTGCTGACGGCATTTAACAACAATACCCGGTGCAGCAGCCGATTCGCAACCCCCATTATTATTTTTTTTTTACCCTGGGGTGAAATCGGGCCCGCCCAGAACAACCCCGCAGGTTTGTGAAGACTGATTTGGAATGAACAAGGTGGTGAACTACAACTAGCCACAACTGACAACCTAACTAGATTTTACCCCCCCCCCTCCCCCCGCCCCCCTGTCGATTCTGTCAAGCCACGGTTAAGCCCCGGGGGTCATTTGAAGCTAGCCTTGAATGAACCGGGGTAAAATCCAGCGCAGGGGGATTTTGAGGCTGCCGCACCGGCACACGGCAACGTGATCGATCCATGTTGTTCTTAATTCTGAATGCAAATAATCCAAGAGTCAATCATGAAGGGGGGCGGGGGGGGGGGGGGGGGGCGAATGCGTTGGTGGGGGCGGGGAGGGAGGAGGTATGGAAGGGTTGGGGGGTCACAACAGTAAATATGTTCATCATCATTTCAACGATCCAATAATATATGTACTGACAAAATTTCACATCAACAACATTTGTAAGAAATAGGTGCAATAGTGTGACCTTTTTTTTTTTCGTTTCATTTTTTTCTTCCTGCAACATATGGAGAAAAAAATTGCTGGCGACGAACAGTGATATGTGCAATAACAATCAGTACAAGAAATGGTATTTGCCATATGACGACATCAAAGTGCGAAGGCAAAGGTACCAACAAAAAAAGTGAACATGTGTTTTGCATACTTCTCACCCCAACCCACCTGTACAAAGCAAATCAGTGCAAGGCATAAAAATCGTGTATTTTCACAAAGTGCACGGTAAAATACAGGCCAAAAGAGAGAGAGAGAGAGAAAAAAAAAAAAAACAAAAACAACAAAAAAACACACGTGCAGTTGCCAATAACATTCCATTGTCCATTTGAGCAAAACAGGAGAAAAAAAGGGGGTCTGAAACGGAATGCTGTCTCCAGTCAGCTAACTCCATATTGCCAAGATTTCTGGAGCCATGTATTGCTGTTGTTACAAGTGACAAATGTTGAACCATGGTATAACACTTTGTTCCCTGTTCGAAGAGTCAAACATTCGTAACACAAAGACAGTAATATGAAATTTAAAAAAACAACAACAAAAAAAAAACAACAACAACAACACATAAATACAGAGAAAACCATGTTATAATACAATACCGAGGTCCAGGCCATCATTCGGCGAAACACCAAATAAAAAATATTTTTTAAAAAGATCAAACATTGTTCTCGCATGGAAATTTACGTCTTAAGAAAACAAGAAAAAGAAAAAAAAATGTATAGATCAGTGTAACAGTCTTCGCTGTTCGCTGTTGTGAGGCAAATAAGCATTATGAGTCATTTAACATTATGTAGTTTCAAAGTTTTGAATTTCACGCCCTTCTTATCCGTATCGCTCATAAAGTAGTGTTGTGACAGTTGTTAACAGTTTCAGCCAGAAAGTGGGGATACGTGACTGAAAAAATAAATGAAATAAAAACACCCCCCAAAAAACTACAATAAATGTGACTGAATTAGTGATAGATAAATAAATAAACAAACAAAACAAACAAATATATAAATGAGTAGATGAACAAATGAATAAATAAATAGATGGATAGGTAGGCAGATGGGTAAATAATGGATAAACTGGAAAAAAAAAATCATAAACATATCATCTCCAGACGCATAATGATTTCAAACAGGTTGGGACCGCCACACAGTAAATCATTATGTCCCAATGTTATGCTGATTTTAATCCCCCCCCCCTCCGCCCCCCCAAAATCACCTCACATGTTTGTCATCATTATGGCCCATTCTGTGCTGATTACAACCCCACAACCCCCTCTTATGTTATTCACAACAAAAGCCCATACAGGCTGACTTCCACTCTGAGTCACCTCATAATGACCCAGTCTTTGCTGACTTCAATCCAAATCACATCATGTTATTCATCAAAATATCTCGATATGTGCTGACGTCAAACTTCTATCACCGTACAGATGATTCATCTTTTTGTTATTCATCAAAATATCTCGATATGTGCTGACGTCCAACTTATATCACCGTACAGAAGACTCACCTTAATGATCCATGTTGAATGCATTTTCCTGGCAGCTTATACACAATGATGTTTTTGGTTTATATATATATATATATATATATATATATATAACCGTCATCTCTATCCTTATCTGGTTTCAAAGCATTGAAAAAATATCTCTTTTTTTGTCCACCAATATGCCACATTCTACCTTCGAAAAATAACCACTGAACAACACCGATCACCCATTTTTTGTGTATCTACTACAACACATATCGGCTCTATGCTGGTTCATAGCCATTTCTTTCTATATAGACCAAGACCAGCAAGACACGATGCAATTCACCTTCAGGAAAAAAAACAAAAACCCAATCAGTTGCTTGCCTATAAATACTACGTAAGAAGTTCTGCCATGTGCATGTACCTGACGACAAAATCATCGATACATCCAGTCAAGTACAGGATATTGTCTACATGTCTTGCTGTCTATCTCATCTCTCCATGGTCGACGAGTAACAAAAAATAGAATATAAAATAGATAAATAAATAAACAATCAAGTAGATAAATAAATAAAGGAATAAATAAATGAATACATATATGAATCAATGAGTGAATAAATAAAAGAAAGAAAGAAAGAAAGAAAGAAAGACAGACAGACAGAGAAAGAAAGAAAGAAAACACAGTGGAGACATGCTATCATAATATGCATAGGTGGTTTTTTTTTGTTTTTGTTTTTGTTTTTTTTTCTTTTAATCTGTCATGTCAATAGTTAACAGATCATTTCATTTTGCTTCCGTGGCGTCAAAAACATTCATGTCATGTGCTACAAGCTGATGTCAATAATGTCTTTCCCTCCATACCAAATAATGTCAACAGTACAGCGTCGTGTGTCAGTAAACAAAAATAATGTAATTCAATGCGATGGAAGCCTGTTACATGTGACGAAAAAATTTTTTAAAAAAAGGAAAACAAAATTTCCCCTGTCATCTGAAGAACATGACATGCTATCGTTTTTGACATTTGTTAACAAAAAAACAAGTTCCCCCTATCATCTGAAGTACATGAAATATCATCGTTTATGACATTTGTTAACAAAGCAACAACATTTTTTGTTTCCTTTGAACAGAGAAACAAGTGAAATATTAAAAAATAAATAAACCGAACATGAACTCACAATAAAACAAAATGGAGAACAAGGTTGGTATCGAAGAGGTTAAAGGGGTGGAATATGGTAGAAGGTTTAAAAGAAAACTGAAGTCGTTCTACAGATTCACTAAGAGTTAAGGACCACTTCATAAAAGCACCTTCCCCCCCCCCCCCCACACGCCCCCCACTACCCCCCCACCCCACCCCCCCAAAAAAAGAACAAAACAAAACAACCACGATGTTGTGGCCAAATATTCAAAAAATGACAGTGGTGGGAGTTCACGTGCAAGAAAGCAAATTTTGGTTATGAACGGCTGTTCATTACAATGGCTGCACACACACACACACACACACACACACACACACACACACACACACACACAGAAACACACACACACACACACACACACACACACACACACACACACACACACACACACCGCTGTTTGCCAAGAGTTCAGCATCATTTCACTATGCACCCCTCCCCATCCCCCCCCCCCCCTAAAAAAAAGAAAAAAAAAAGAAAAAGAAAACTGAGTCAGTCCCCTCTGGTCCCTAAGTCTTTGTGAACACTGTATATTCTCGGCATGACAAGGAAGACCAATTAGGCCGTTATGGACAAAAAAAGAGGGAATTTTCTTCCTGTCAGTAGGCCTGCTGATGACTTCTTCCACAAACTGTTTCCAACAGAAAAAAAAATTCTTCGCTTCATGTGTCCATGACATCAGAGAATTATGGGTACATGGGTCGGAGCGGAGGGGTACAATCTGGATAAACATCAATAGTAAGAACATTGTTATATTATGAATTCGCGTGAGACTCTGTTGAGAGAGAGAGAGAGAGAGGGAGAGAGAGAGAGAGAGAGAGAGAGAGAGATTATATATCGTGACAATAACTCAACGGCATGAAAAGGCATCGATCAATTTCTGAACGTGATAGATATAGACAGAAGTATATATTGTGACAATAACTCAACAGTATAAAAAAAAAAAGCATCCATCAATTTCTGAACTTGATAGATATAGATAGAATTACATATTGTGACAATTCGCCCGCAAAGAAAAATGATAATGAAAAATTGATTATAAACAGGTGTTTCAACATAAAATAGCTCCAGTTCATTCATTATTTTCTTTTCTTTTAATTTATTATTTTTCGTTCTGTGTTCCAAAAAATAACTTCAAACATTGCAGATGTTCCTTCAAAATATTAGCATTGCATCCTGCACTATAGGGACTATATATATATATATATATATATATATATATATATATATATATATATATATATATATATATATTATATACAAATCAACATCAATTCAACACAATCTGTGAGACATCAGACACAGTGCTTGTAACAGCACACACAAAATACGTATGTCATTATCTGACGAAATCCGTGGAGCCAGTGTTTTTTTTTTTTTTTTTTTTTTTTTTTTAAACGTCTTTCACTATATGTGATTAATGTTAAATATCGTCAACACACACACACACACACACACACACACACACACACATTTTTTTTTTCTTCAAATGGTATGGCTCTTAATACAGTGAAAATTAGGGATGGTGACGAGTATGGCGTAAAAAACAAAACAAAAACAAAAACAAATCCAAATACAGTCAAACCATGGATATTGATAATAATTATACGATTCATTGCTCTCAATTTTCTTTGTCTTTCACAACACCAGGTCAAAGGAAACATATGCACCCACCGCTGGTGCACAGTTCGTCCTCTTGCTTAAAAGAAAGAAAAAAAGGAAAAAAAAATCCGACAGAGTAGTTTCAACAACAGTGCATAAATACTTATAGATATATATATGTATATACACATGCAGAAGGCAATCCGTGAAAAGTGTAAAGTGTGAAATACGTGCTGCGGGTATGCGGCAAAACTGGGGAGGACCAAATTCATTCGAAGGCAGGACATGCGGTGTTTGACACACTCAATAAAAGTGCTGGGAAATAAACAATGGACGCAATTTGGGTCGGATATGGAGGGATGTGGCGTGGAAGGTGGGGGGGCGTGTGGGGGGTGGGGGGTGGGGAGTGGGGAGGGGGGGAAGGAGGAGGAGGGACGTGTGTTATTATTCTAAGGTACACACAACAGTTGAAACAGATCAAATATACCGTGGTCACCTTTTTTTTTTCTTTTTTTTTTTTGTTGTTGTTATTGTTGTCAACAGTTTTGAGTACAATATAAAATATACATCTATTTCATTGCACCAGGGTACAAAATGTACATTTGGTTAGTCGACCGTCTTTTTAGCCAAAAAGAAAAGAAAAATATCCCAGGAATGTTGTATGTGCTAACCAAAGCCTGAACACGATGAAAACATACAAACAAAATAACAGACAAAAACGACACATTCGTACCTCAGATCTGGTTAACCCTTTCACCGCCAAGCTCGCATTTATGCACAGGCGTGGTAGAGGACCCATGTCACTGAAAGGTCTGTTATCCATGAACCTACTGCTCTTTGTGTTCGGTGGTTAGGATAGGCCATATTTTTTATACATCGCAGGGGGAGTCCCCAGCTGTTCTTAGCCACTGTCTTTTCTGTGTTTATACCACAAGGAAATTTTGTACTCTAAATTGACTGGCGGTGAAAGGGTTAAAAACCTTACGAAATTAGGAACAGCCATCATAGAACGGATGGATCATTATACTGATAAGCTGTGGGAGTGGGGGGAAGCGTGGGTAATTACTGATCGACTGACTTACAATCATCACATCTATCTATCTATTCATTTATCTATCGATATATTCTTATATACCTGTCTGTCTGTCTGTCTATCTTGTCTATTTTGTTGCTAATTTACTTGTTTATTAGTCCGCACCATTGTTACAAAAGATCGCGCGCTCACACATACACAGATACACTCGCGCCCGCGCGCTCACACACAAATAAACAAACTGATCAGAGTTTACAGACATCATGAACAGCTGAGAATCCAGTTTGCAAGAAGTATACACAAAATCTAGCTCGTAATCCAAATCTGCACTTTCAACGTCTCCGCTCAAGCCGTTTAACTTCTATAAAATGTGGCACCTGTGTTATATGGATATAATCCACTGGAAACTAGACCTCAAAAAGAAAGAAAAAAAGAAAAAGAAAAAAGAAAAACCCGAAAACAACTGAAACCATTCTGGTTTGGAATTCTGAAACAGCTACCAGAATGGAAACGATAAAGTGGGTGTTTTACGTATTTACAAAAAATGAAAGAAAGAGAAAAAAAAGAAGTACTGGGCAGAGTTCGATGTTTGAAACTGATTTGCATATTGGATCCGTTGATTAAAGATCCAAAAACTGACAGGGCAACGATGAAAATCCATCACGTCATCACATGGGACAGCGTGGGATGCACATCAATCTGCATCGAAATTTAACACATGTGACGAGGCTGACAAAGCTTACAGGATTCCATTTTGTACCAGCAACATGTGCTTAGTTTGCACACGTTCAAAAATTACCATGTACAAAGACGAACGGGTGCCAAAATATACACCCAGAATAGATTCGGGGAAAAAAAACAACAACAACAAAACCCAACAACTAAACGTACTCAGAGATATCGAACTCAGCGCATACAATGGTATGGATCTGTGTAGAGATCAATAATTAAGCCATGTGGACGATCTCAATCTTTGTGTTGTGAGCTGTCTCAGCCAACACGTCACAGGATACGTGGTGGTGTCTTTGGTGATTTGGACGATCCACTGCTATGTTACGTCTTCGGTTTCCAGAGCAGTGCCAGGTGCCAGAAATCTGCCAGGTGCTGGCCACAGGCCAGGCCAGGCCAAGAATGGAAAAACTGTACCGCACTCTGTTTTTCCAATGGTCATTCGCGAAGACACAACATCTTAGATAATGTGCTACGCTTGGGACATCAACTCTTCTTCTTCGTCTTCACATCGGTACTTTCTTCATTTTGTACCGATTGTTGTGAAGACTTCGACACTGCATCGTGGAAACAATGACAATAGGGATGATATTTGACCTAATTCACTGCACAAATCAACACTAGATAACTGAAAACGGTCGATATAAGAATTATATTTGACTTCATTTACAGAATACGGTATACATACTTTTACGCCACTTCGATACTATGTAATTTAAAACAGTCAATACGAAATACATACCTTTACGCCACTTCGATACTATGTAAATTAAAACAGTATAATTTAGTGTCCGACCTGAAAATCAAAGCAAAGCACGGTCTCAAAACGTGATCAAAACAAACACAAAACAGGAAAAGTAAAGGTGCGTTAGCGTCGTGGTCAGTACAAGGAACAGGAAGACCAAGTGGTCAGCGGTCAGGACTGACCTGACGGACACGAGTGTCTCGTTGCGATACACGAGACAGATTCAGCAAGGTAGCCAGTGTGTGGCACAAAGAACATCTGCTATGTAGATAATGCACGCTTCCTGGAAACGATTACAGGCCATCAGTTACGTGCCTTGTGGTCAACAGGAAATGAGCGGTAAAGCAGCCATTTCATAAATAAAGAAGTAAACGATTAAATATATAATTAAGAAAAAAAAAGAGAACTAAAGAAAGGAGTATAATTTTGTGTATATGAATAAACGGTTAGTACTTGCTTATGTGTTCGTACGTCCACGGTCGGGCAGGCTTTTTTTTTAAATATTTTTTTTAAAGAAAGTATCACTGAGTATACCACATTCATGCATCCTGACTTTTGGTACAATTATAGACTTTGAACACTGTTCTAAATTTTGATAAGGGGAAAACAAAACCAACAAAACTTTCAAAGCACCAATACTGTGATCAAGGTAGGCTTCTGTTGCTGCGAAGAGCAGTCGGCATCACTGGTCCATCTACAGTTATATTTGTAATCTTGTTCAACCGCATGACATTACATTTGAATCGTCTGTGGTGTGAGCACCATCACTAGATCTACTTCCAGGAAAATCACTTAAATCGTTACTGTCGTCACGTGATCATCCTGCCACACGATTTAAGATTTCATCACGAACAGAATAACCCATCGTTTATATTTACACATTACATAGATCCGCTTGGCTGTAAACAGAGGAAATCAACAAAGGGAAATCGTAGTCGGCGTGATGAACCAGCTTTGGACAGACAGAACGTCTGGGTTTATTCGGCAAAAAATACATTGTTTCGCTTCCTGGCGATATTATTTTATTTCATCGTGATTCCACACTCAGAACAAGAGAACGTGTTGGGAACATACCTCATCGACGTTATGACCCGGAAGTGATCAGCCTGCAGATTAGTCTTCTGATTAGCTGCTGTTAAGTCTGCTGATGAGCCACAATGGATAGGTGATTGTCACAAAGTGTTTCTGGTCATATGACCATACTTTTTATAGGCATGAAATGTAAATCTGCAATCCATGATATCCACAATGGAAATTTCTATTGCCGTATTTGATCTTCGTCTACTTCTCTGGGGGGTGGGGGAGGGGGTGTGAAGAAAAAGAAAAAAAAAAGAAGAATTATGATGTCCTATTTCATCCGTTTTGCACTGCTATCTACTAAATTCGACGGGAATAACTCAGTACATTTCAAGATTGAGATCATAACTGTGAACATTTGCTATCAGAAGTAGTCGCCCCTTCCTAGCTGAGATCATAATTGTGATAATTTGTTCGTATAATTGTGATGATTTGTTGTTATTGTGATATTTCTCTTTTTCACAAAATTAGTAATTATCCATACGTGTTTAGGTTCCTCACTGCTGATAGACAATTGTCAGACTGTGTCATTGTTTATCACGTTATCAATGTGGGAGCCAACAGCCATTTCAAGGGAATGTGATTGAAAATCAGACAATGTACAACTATGTATAATGTCTTAAGGGCGGTAAAATCACACATTGTACAACCATGTCTGAGGTCTCCTGAGCGAGATAATCCGGCACTGTACAACAATCTCTACTGTCTCCAGGGCAAATAAATCCGACACTGTACAACAATGTCAGATCAGATAATGTGCAACTATTCTGATGTCTCCAGGGCAGTAAAATCAGTGTGCAACAATGTATGATTTCCTCAGGATGTGATAATCAGACAATGTGCAACTTTATCTGATGTATCCAAGGCATGATAATCATTCACTGTACACCTATGTCTGATGTTTCCAAAGCCTGCTAATCAGACAGTGTACAGCTTTTTTCTAGTGTTTCCAAGACAAACACACTGCACAACTAGGCCTGACATTTCTAGAGCTTGTAAATCAGACAGTGTACGGTTATGATTGATGTCTCCAGGGTCTAAACATCAGGCTATGTACAATTACACTTGAAGTCTCCATGACCTGTCCATGCACCACTCATCGCTGGAATCCTGCTGGTCATCCACATATCATCCATCTCAAACCAACGAACATCAATCCATCTGCCTTCTCTATCAAGCCCGTTGTGTCCTCCCCGTTCCCAGTTCCGTGTTGTGAAGAACACCGTGTTAACTAAGGCCATTGACTGACTGTCATGAAGTCTGTCTTGAGATGGACCCAGCACATCCTAACCCTCATACCAGTAGACACTGCACTAAAATTAAGTATTAAAAAAAGTCCTAAAAACATGGGAGCGGTTCTGAGCAACAAGCACTAACAAGTCCTGTTCACCATTTGCCTTTATAAAACAAAAATGCACACACACACACACACACACACACACACACACACACACACACACACACACACACACACAAACTGTTCTCCCACAAATTAGCACATGTCCCTGCTGTGAGTGGTGAAACAAGGCATGACAATGCACCCTTTCTTGCGTCCTGCATAATCTGTAAACCTCACCCAGGGAAATGACGCTTGTTATGGACTTTGTGAATGCTTCAGTGATTGTCATGTCAGTGCAGCTATTATTCTATTATTCACAGGACACCTCGTGAGAAAATGGGTGCATCAGTAAAAATGAGACCGGAAATTTCACCATGATCGGTCAGACAAAGCCTGAGTGCGAACCATCAAGCCCCAAAACTGATTCTTTCCTTAAAACGGAATTGGCTGCAAAGTGCTGAAATATGACTTCTGGAAACGAAAGTCCCCCCCTAGCCCTCCCCCCTCCCCCCCCCCCGCCAAAAAAAAAGAAAAGAAAAAAAAGCGATCATCGTTTGACATAAGCAAACAACTTACAGTTAAAAAATGTCATGATCTGAAAGCAAAGGTATTCCAGCAAACGCTCACGTGATGGCAAATCTCCATGGCAGCAAAACAGTCGGAGAGACGGGAGTTTACCGTAAACGTGTTCAAACAGGACTCCGGGAAGCCAGTGTCAAATAAAAGCCGTCTGTATGTGACAGACAAATAAGATACACAGTTCAACCAGGTCATGACAAGTTCCAGCAATGCTCACTTGAGGCCGAACCGTGATGACAGCGAAAGACGAGACAGACCGTAATTGCTCAAAATCGGACGGTGGAATCCCCCCCGGGTACTGGTGACAAGAAAAGCAGAGCGCTCTCTTATTTCAGACAGTACGATTCACGATGTTTCTTCGGGTAGAAAAAACGAGATTGGCCTAATTGCTCATACAGGAGTATTCTTCGGGTAGAAAAAACGTAATCAATTGCTCAATAGGCGGACAGAGGAATCCTCCATTACGGATGATAGGACATCAAAGCGCTCTTTTATGTTAGGCGGTACGATTCACAATGTTTCTTCGGGCAGAAAAAAAAATGACCGTATTTACTCAAATAGAACAGTTCTCGAATTTTCAAGGACGCCTGGCAAGAAAAAGCCAAGCGCTCTCATTTCAGACAGGACGATTCATAATGTTCCTTCCGCTTGCAAAGAAAATCCAGATTGACCGTATTTGCTCAAACAGGACAGAAGTGGAATACCCATGGACACCTGACAAGAAAAGCCTAGGCCTCTCTTTAATTCACACAGGACGATTCACAGCGTTTCTTCAAGTGGAAGAAAAAAATCCAGATTGACCATAATTACCCAAACAGAACAGTTGTTGGATCTCATCACAATGTTTTGTTTTTTTTGGGGTAGAAAGAATCTAGATTGACCGTATTAACTCAAACAGAACAGTAGTGGGATACCCATGGACACCTGTCAAGAACAGCCAACTGCTCTCTCTTTAATTCACACAGGACGATTCACAATGTTTCTTCAGGTAGAAAAAAATCCAGATTGACCGTATTAACTCAAACAGAACAGTTGTGGAATACCCATGGACTCCTGTGAAGAAAAGCCTAGGGCTCTCTCTCTATTTCTGACAAGGCGTTTCACAATGTTTCTTCAGGCAGAAACAAAAACCCAAATTGACCGAATTTACTCCAACAGAGAAGACTTGTGGAATCCCCATGAACGCCTAGCAAGTAAAGCCAAGCGCTCTCTCTTTGTTTCACACAGGACGATTCACAATGCTTCTTCAGGTAGAAAAAAATCCACACTGACCGTATTTACTCAAACAGAACAGTTGTGGAATACCCATGGACGCCTTCAGGAAAAGCCAAGCGCTCTCTCATTTGAGACAATACGATTCACAATGTTTCTTCAGTTAAAAGTAACCCAGATTGACCGTATATACTCCAATAGAGAACAACTGCGGAATCTCTGTGGACGCCTGTGGAGAAAAAGCAAGCGCTCTATGTCTCTGTCTCTCTCTCTCTCTCTCTCTCTCTCTCTCTCTCTCTCTCTCTGTCTCTGCCTCTGTCTTTACTTCAGACAGGACGACTCGCAGTGCTTGTTCAAGTAGGACTTGAGGGCGAACGACTTGTGGCAGCGCTCGCAGCTGAAGTGCTTCAGGGCCGAGTGGGTCTGCATGTGGGCCCGCAGGTTGGAGCGGTCGGCGAAGGCCTTACCGCAGTGGGCACAGCCGTAAGGCTTCTCGCCCGTGTGCGACCTCATGTGGCCCTGCAGCAGCCAGGGCCGGCTGAAGTTCTTGCCGCACACGTGGCACACGTGGCGCAGGTCGTGGGTCAGCACGTGCATGGACAGGGCGGGCATGCTGACGTACAGCTTGTCGCAGTGCGGGCACTTCTTGGCGCTCTGGCTGTCCAGGGACCTGGGACCCGACCATGGGGAAAAACACACACACCTCTGTGATGATGGTGATATGATGATGGTTATGATGATGATGGTGATGGTTATGATGATGATGATGATGGTGATGGTGATGGTGGTGGTGGTGATGATGATGATGGGGGCGGTGGTGGTGATGGTGGTGGTGATAATGATGATGATGATGATGGTGGTGGTGGTGGTGGTGGTGGTGGTGATGATGATGATGATGATGATGATGATGAGGATGATGATGATGATGAGAGAATAGAACAGAATATAGTATAATAGAAATGAATGGAACATACTATCACATAATGTAATGAAATACAGTATGACATAATAGTATGGAATAGAATATATTAACTTAATATAATAATAATAATAACAAGAGAGGCAATGCCTTCAAGACTCACTTGTAATACACACTTAAAAATACATTAAAAAAAACAACAACAAAAACCCCCAAATTGATCATTAAGATATGTTCTGTATTTGTTTTATACAGCTCTGGGTTGAAAAAAAAGGCATAAAGCAGATTCGAACCAAGCTCGTTCGGGTGGAAAGAAATAGTCTTAGTCACAGCGCTATTGCGCACCTACTAATGATGTTCAAAACTAGCATTCAAGCATGTTTCTTTTTAAGCATGATCAGTCGATTGCCGTATTCGAAGTGATAACGCTGTTTAAATCATGTCATTTTGGTATATCTCGGGCATTTAAGAAATTCTTTAAAGTCCGCAGTAAAGGAGAATTTGTCATCACCTCAAGCACACTGCAACATGTAGCCGATTTCTCTAGATCTGTGGAGATCCGTTTACGACAGGTTTTGTTACACTCTGAAACTACGACACCGTCCATTTAATTTATCTTTAATGTTCATTCTAGTTAATTCAGAATCCACTTTAAAATATTCATTTGCAGTAGACACATTGACGATGTAGTTTGTATTAATGTAAGTGTTCTGTCCATAAATTACATTTCTTTACTTTTAATTGCAAACAAGAAAAACGATGTCATGCCGTCTCCTAACCAAACACGGCCTACGTTCCGGCAACTGGGAAGCAGGGTTATGGAACTTTGGATCGGGATCGAGCCTCAACGAAATAAACCGTTGACAATCCGGAAATACGGCTTTTTTTTCGCAAGACTTGTAACCTGTTATTGGTATGACTGTGAAGATTTGTTTCCTACTATATTTGATCCAAATTTGGTATTGGCAGACTAAGTATTTCTAGGGAAAATGAACTGGTTAAAGTTTTTCACGGACACACACACACACACACACACACACACACACACACACACACACACACGCACGCACGCACACACACACATCCGAACACTGCGTTGTAACACAGACTACCTTTCTTTACACAAGTGAGTCAATAATAATGATGCTGATGATGGCGACGACGACGACGATGATGATGATAATTATAATAATAATGATAATAATAATGGTATTATTAGTGTCGTTGTTGTTATTGTTAATAAATAAGATGGTGGTGATGTTGATGATGAGGACTACAACGACGATGAAAAAAGGAGGAGGACGAGAAGGATAACAATCATTACCATCATCGAAGCCATAACCATAAAAATGTGCATGATCATAATAATAATGAATGTTTTATGGACTGTAATCTGTGACTGTAGCGTAAATCATCTTACCTGTGCCATCCACACTGTATTGTATTGTATTGTATTTTATTGTATTGTATTATTGTATTACTGTTTGTCATAGCAGATTCTTCTGTGTGAAATTCGGGTTGCTCTCCCAACGGAGAACGCGTCGCTATACTGACAGCGCTACCCATTTTTATATTCTTTCCTACCTGCAGTTTTATTTGTTTTCCTATCGAAATGGATTTTTCATCAAAATGTTGCCAGGAAAACCCTTTAGTTGCCGTGTGTTCCTTTACGTGCACTAAATACATGCTGCACACGTTACCGCTGTTTATCGTCTCATCCGAATGACTAACGTCCAGACCATCAATCAAGGTCTAGTGGAGGGGGAGAAAATATGAAGACTGTTGGATTCGAACCAGTGCGCTCAGATTTTCTCGCTTCCGAGGCGGACGCGTTATCACTATGGGCCAACACTCCACTTATAACAAGTGTCCTGCCTGTGACAACTGTTGTTGAGTCATCTTCCATGTGAAAACTGTTGCGACATTTATCTTACCATTGTAAGCTGTTGCGTCCATTGTCTTAACTACCCATCGCACGTATTAATGTTTTGTTTCGCACGTTGTCGTCAGTGTAGTTTTAGATTTCTTTTCTTGGCTCACTGCCCTCTTATATCTTCGCTTATTCTGCTGGAGTCAGCATAGTGTTGAATATATCTGTTTACTACTTGGCAGATGTGGGGTAGCGTATATGGATTTGTCCGAACGCAGTGACGTCTCCTTGAGCTACTGAAACTGAAACTGAAACTGTTCACTGCCCATCTTGTACCTTCACTTATTCTGCTGGAGTCAGCACAGTGTTGAATATATCTGTTCTCTACCCATCTTGTACCTTCACTTATTCTGCTGGAGTCAGCATAGTGTTGAATATATCTGTTCTCTACCCATCTTGTACCTTCACTTATTCTGCTGGAGTCAGCATAGTGTTGAATATATCTGTTCACTGCCCATCTTATATCTTCACTTATTCTGCTGGAGTCAGCATAGTGTTGAATATATCTGTTCACTGCCCATCTTATATCTTCACTTATTCTGCTGGAGTCAGCATAGTGTTGAATATATGTTCTCTACCCATCTTGTACCTTCACTTGTTCTGCTGGAGTCAGCATAGTGTTGAATATATCTGTTCTCTACCCATCTTGTACCTTCACTTATTCTGCTGGAGTCAGCATAGTGTTGAATATATCTGTTCACTGCCCATCTTATATCTTCACTTATTCTGCTGGAGTCAGCATAGTGTTGAATATATCTGTTCACTGCCAATCTTATATCTTCACTTATTCTGCTGGAGTCAGCATAGTGTTGAATATATGTTCTCTACCCATCTTGTACCTTCACTTGTTCTGCTGGAGTCAGCATAGTGTTGAATATATCTGTTCACTGCCCATCTTATATCTTCACTTATTCTGCTGGAGTCAGCATAGTGTTGAATATATCTGTTCACTGCCCATCTTATATCTTCACTTATTCTGCTGGAGTCAGCATAGTGTTGAATATATCTGTTCACTGCCCATCTTATATCTTCACTTATTCTGCTGGAGTCAGCAGTTGAATATATCTGTTCGCTACCCATCTTGTACCTTCACTTATTCTGCTGGAGTTAGCATAGTGTTGAATATATGTTCTCTACCCATCTTGTACCTTCACTTGTTCTGCTGGAGTCAGCATAGTGTTGAATATATCTGTTCACTACCCATCTTCACGCTTTGATCATTCTGTGTGTCACGCTGCTATCGGTGCAACAGCTCTCAAAACAATACCCTGCTGGGGAAGAAAAAAACAAAATTGACTTCAGGATTCTTCAAAGCAAAAAAAAAAAAACAACTAAATTTTATAAAAACCTTTTTGGTGGTAGATGAATCCTCTTTGTTTATTTGGATACGGCGTTTCGAACCACAGGCCCGTTGTCAAGTGATGAGAAGAGGACAGTGTGGATGGGAAAGCCTATGTCAGAAAAGGCTGATGACATCTCACTACTTTCTGTTTTGATGGACCATGCACACAAAAACACTTGCTGATCACCATTTAGTGCAGCACACACCCACACACACAGCAACACACACACACACACACACACACACACACATTTTTTTTTTTTTGTGTGTGTGTGTGTGTGTGTGTGTGTGTGTATTGCACTGAATGGTGATCAGCAAGTGTTTTAGTGTGCATGGTCCATCAAAACAGAAAGTAGTGAGATGTCATCACCCTTTTTTCACATTGGCTTTCCTTTTCACACTGTCCTCTTCTCACCACTTGACAACGGACCTTTGGTTCGAAACGTCGTATCCCACTAAACAAAGAGGATTCATATACCACCAAAAAGGTTTTTTTTGTTTTGTTTTGTTTTTTTTAATAAACTTTAGTTTTTTGCAATACCCTGCTGGGTTTTTTCTCCCCACGAAGTCATTTTAAGCTTGCCTCAAGTAACCAACGGCTTCCTTGATGGAACTGAAGCAAAAATTGATAGGGGCAGAGGAGTGGGGGTGGGGGTGGGGCTCTATGATAGCATATATTGATTCTAACTGGTCCAAAGTTACCCCGCGGGACATCTCATTTTAGTCAAGTATGACCCCTTTATCAGTTACGAAGGGGGATAAAATCAAACTACGGAGGACCTTGGTGGGGATCCAGTTTTGACCAGTTGAAGTTTACCCCCGTAGTGGAGATTGGTGGTGGCGTGTTTGTGTTGGGTGGGGAGGGGTGGGGGGAGAGTCACTCGAGGCTATTTTACGTGGACCCCGGAGTTAATCTGGACTAGCTTGATTTCTTCCCAGGCTAAAACTCAGCGGGAATGCGAACAGGCTTGATGCACCGTGTGTCTCTGTCACTGCCTACATTGGTCGTCGTCAAGTCATATCTGTTTCAGGACTCCATCAGATAATTGGGTATCTGTCGCCTCCGCTAGTACGCTTCAATCAGTCAGAGCGCCTCGGTGTCAGGTTGGAAAGTGGTAACGCGTCCGTGCAGGAAGTAAGAGAATCTGAGCGTCCGTGCAGAAAGTAAGAGAATATGAGCGTCCGTGCATGGGATCGAACCTCACACTCGCCAATATTTTCTCCTCCTCACCCCCACCCCTCCATCCCCATCAATTTTTGCTTCAGTTCCATTAAGGAAGCCATTGGGTACTTGAGACAAGCTTAAAATGACTCGATGTCGCTTCAGGCGATGACAGGATGTCGATGTTGTGTTGGGTGTTTCTCTTTAATCCTGCAATTATTTGGCGGATTAAAGACAATGTTGAATATTTCCTTTGGTGGTTTCATCACTGTACGTGACGCGATCCATCTCACCAGACTTCCACATGTCATCTGGATGAGACGACACACCGAGGTCCACGCATGCAGCATACACTTTGTGCGCATAAAAGAAACGACGGCAACGAAAGGGTTGTCCCTGGCAAGAAAATATGTAACAAAATCCTTCTCACTGTTCTGACTCCATAGATCAGTATATGCTGAGTGACGTACAAAGATTTTTAAAACCACCGCCACTTCTCAGTCGCAAATCAGTTGTATTGTTCAGAAATTACAACATCCGCGTACTGTGAACAGTGACTGTTTCTGACGCTTGTTCCACATGTTTTTGGAAAGAAATCTAGGCCTGTATTCTCTCTCTCTCTCTCTCGCTCGCTCGCTCGCTTTCGCGGTCTCTCCTTCCCCCTGGCTCTCTCTCCATTACCACCACCACTACCAACATCCACGCTTCCTCTCCGCTCCCCTCCGCCCTCATCACCATCACTACCACTAATGTCCCTGCGAGTACCTGCTGAATAAAAAAACAACTGAGAATGAGACATCTGTCCATCCACCCAGTCAAAGACACACTGACGAACAACTGACCTGTGCGTCTGCTTGTGGCGAGACAGGTTGGACGAGGTAGCGTAATCCTTGCCACACTCGCTGCACGAATACCTGGGGCGACCCCCGCCTTTACTGCCCGTGTCCTCGGTGCCGCTCTTATGGCTCTTCCCGACCTCCTCCGCACTGGAGCCAGCGGGCTTACAGCTGCTGCCGCTGTTGCTGTTGCTGTTGCTGTTGCTGTCATTGTTGTTGTTTTTGCTGAGAGAGTCCCGGCGTTTGGATCTGCCGTCGCTGACCAGAAAGGCTTCGTAGGTGTAGCTGACAGTGACTGAGCTTGGGAAGCGGAGGTCTGGGGCCTGCTCTTGTGGTTTCTCTTCGTGGAGGTCCTCTGGTTGTTGTTGTTGTTGTCTTGGAAGTTTCTGCTCCTCCTGTTCGTGTTCCTGTTGTTGCTGTGGTTGTAGTTGCTGAAGTTCGTGGAGTTGTTGTTTATGTTCTGCTTGCTCTTGTTCTTTGTTTTGTTG
Source organism: Babylonia areolata (assembly GCF_041734735.1). NCBI lineage: Eukaryota > Metazoa > Mollusca > Gastropoda > Neogastropoda > Buccinidae > Babylonia > Babylonia areolata. The sequence goes on from NC_134884.1 coordinate 39,974,464, forward strand.
CTGCTGTTGCTGTTGTTCTTGTTCTTGTCTTTGCTGGTGTTGTTCTTCTAATCGTTGTTGTTGCTGTTGTTGTTGTTGTTGATGCCCCTGATGGAGATGCTGCTCTTCCAGTACTTGTGGGGGGAATTGTTCTTCTTTTGGAAATGGACAATGATGTTTCTGAAGTTGTTGTTGCGCCACTTCTGCTTCTTCTTCTTCTCTCTGATGCCACAGTTCTTGTTGCTGCTGCTGCAGTGTCTGGCACTGTTGTTGTTCCGGTGTTTGTTGCTCCGAGAACAGTTCCTGTTGTTGTATTTGTTGTTGTTGTTGTTGTTGTTGTTGCAGGAGGTGGTGATGATGCAAAGAGGTCTCTGTGGCAGCTGACTCGCTGTCCAGACGAGGGGTACTGGCTTCCACGTGGTTCTGTTCCGGAGGGTCTCCGCCATCTTGAAGGGCAACTGAGGGTGGACCTGTGACATGGTGGTCGTAACCTGAAACACGGCAAAGTTCTTCGTGAACCCACTGGGTGGGAGAGAATTGGCCTAGTAATAACAACAACAACAATACTGATATTAATACTAATATTATTCTATCTTTATACAGCGCTATAATTCAAGTACAAGCAAGCCCTAAACGCTTTACAAATCCAGTACCTAAAGTGAAACGAGAAAACACATAAAAAGTAGTAGAAACATGCAAAACAGAATAATTAAGATGATAAAAGAAAAGAACAAAAACCACAAAGTAGCATACTCTCAATACTACAACTATTACACTCCATCACACACACACACACACACACACACACACACACACACACACACACACACACACACACAAGTAGTAACATAATACGTCAAGACAAGACAAGACACGACAATTATTTTTTCGAGGATAATAGATCAGCACTGGCGCGCGTTTGTTTGTTTTTTTTACATCCAGTCCCCGCCTTGAAACAGGGTCTACACTACACAATACTACATATAAGTCGAAAACAAAAGAAAAAAAGGAAAAAAAGGACGGGAAAAAGGTAAAGGGGAAAAAACATACGAAGATGGAGGACCATAAGAAAAAAAAAGAAGAAAAAAAAGGGAAAAAGTAGGGGGTTGGAGGCCCCACAAAAAAAGTCATAGTATGCACTACACAATTCTACATAAAATCATAAGCATGCTTATCTCCGATTAGGAAGCGAGAATCCATGGGTTCGATTTCTATGATTATACACACCGGAATTCCATTCCCTCTCCCCCTCCCCCCCCCCCCACCCCCTTCTAGACCTCGAATAGTGGTCTGGTCGCTAGTCATTCGGATGAGACGATAAACCTCTGTCCTCTGTGCAGCATGTACTGAACACACGTACAAAGAACAAACGACAACAAAAAAAGGGGTGTTTCTCTGGCAAAATTTTGTATGAAAAAAAATCCACTTTCAAAGAGAAACAAATGCACTTGCAGACAGGTAAAAAAAAAAAAAAAAATGATGGTGCTACTCTGTGACGAAGTGTATTCCCGAGGGATGCAATACAACTCACTGGTAGGTACATACGCACGCTTGGTCAATTAAAAAACCTGACATACAATCACAGTCACATTCCGTACGCTAACTCATTAACTCGATAACATACTGACAA
>NC_134884.1:39991072-39993572 GCF_041734735.1 Babylonia areolata
TTTCTCTGCAAATACTTTGTCAGTTGACACCAAATTTGGCATAAAAATAGGAAAAATTCAGTTCTTTCCAGTCATCTTGTTTAAAACAATATTGCACCTCTGGGATGGGCACCAAAAAATTAAAAAAAGAAGCTTAATTATGTGCAAACTGCATTTACTGTTATATTTATATTTTTTTGTATTCTCTAAACTTGGCACTTCGACCTCTTATTCTGACACAACAACAAGAGGAGTCATTATTATCATTTTTTGTTCAAACAGGAACTTCTTTTGCTAAGCATGGAATTTTTATTTATTTTGCAAACGTTTTGGTGCAGATAGTAAAAAAAGGGAAACTACTCTGTAATTAATGCTAGGGGACTTAATTTATCACAAGTGAGTCTTGAAGGCCTTGCCTCTCTTGTTGTTGTTGGGTTTTTTTGGGGTTTTTTTGTTGTTTTTTTCCAGTGACATTTTGCCTTCTACACATCTTTCATTTATTTTGCTAAATTATTTTATTCCATTTTATTTTAGCAAAGTTTTACGCGATCCTATGTGGTAAGCTCTCCAGACCTGGTCAACTTGTTGAATTTATTCGAAGATCAGGCATCTGGGTTTTTTTGTTGTTGTTGTTGTGTTGTTGTTTTTTCTTCTTTTTTTCCAACTGCAGATGTGGTGTAGTGCATATGGATCAATCACACTTTGACACCTCCACGTAACAGAAACTGAACTAATCACTGGTAAATCACTTAGTGTCATAACGCGCACGGTGTGTGTGTGTGTGTGTGTGTGTGTGTGTGTGTGTGTGTGTGTGTGTGTGTGACACATAATACATTTTTGGCATCGTCATATAAAAATATCTTTGGGTCAGATAGCACGCGCGCGCGAGAGACACAGAGTGCGTGCGCGCGCGCGCGCGCGCGCGCGCGCATGTGTGTGTATGTGTGTGTGCGTGCGTATATGTGTGTGTGTGTGTGTGTGTGTGTGTGTATGCGCTCGTGCGCGTGCACATTTGTGTGTGTGTGTGTGTGTGTGTTGTGTGCGTGCGTGCGTGTATGTGTGTGCTTGCGCGCGTGTGCACATTCGTGTGTGTGTGTGTGTGTGTGTGTGTGTGTGTGTGTTTATACATGACGTTTAATTAATCATCTTGATTTATTTACATTCACAGGCCATTGTTCAACTTGTGCTGGCGTAAGTTCTGTTTCACGTACAACTGTGATACACAAGTGCGTGACACTGCAAACATGCATGTATTTTGTGAATTATGGCCCGTATTTATTTATTCATTTATTCATTCATTCATTCGTTTATTTACCTATCTATAGAATAGAATAGAATATGTCTTTATTACCAAGTGTACCGTGGTCACAAGGAATATTAGCAGGGGGGAGGGGGGATAGTACATAACAAGATACGAACATAAATCGAAAATCATACACAAACACTATCTATTTGTATATTTATCCAAAGATATTTGGTTTCAGTAATGTGGTGAGTCTGTGAATCAGTTAACATACATCGAAAATCATACACAAACACTATCTATCTATTTGTATATTTATCCAAAGATATTTGGTTTCAGTAATGTGGTGAGTCTGTGAATCAGTTAACTCTCTCCATACGAACGGCGAAAGAGACGACGTTAACAGCGTTTCACCCCAGTTACCATCATCAAAATTTTGCAAGCGGAAGGCTCTTATACTGAAGAGGTGAATGTTGACAAAGAATACCACGATTCTGAAGACGGAAGCTAAAGGTTGGGTCTTTCAGACACCCACTGGACATCCGAGGGGTCTGTGTAGAGGAGAAGACAGGATTGGCCGTACTGAGTGAGTTAACATACATCGAAAATCATACACAAACACTATCTATCTATTTGTATATTTATCCAAAGATATTTTGTTTCAGTAATGTGGTGAGTCTGTGAATCAGTTAGAGGTTGAGGTCTCCTTTCTTTTTTATTATTATTTTTTTTTTATAGGTTGCTTGTTTCTTGTTTATTTATTTATTTATTTACTGGCTAAGTGATTTACACAAACCTAAGGGTAGACTCTCAAGACCAGACCAGCGGATTGACATTTTGTTTCAGTAATGTGGTGAGTCTGTGAATCAGTTAGAGGTTGAGGTCTCCTTTCTTTTTTATTATTTTTTTTTTAGGTTGCTTGTTTCTTGTTTATTTATTTATTTACTGGCTAAGTGATTTACACAAACCTAAGGGTATGCTCTCAAGACCAGACCAGCGGATTGGATTCAATCGTTGGCAGTCTCTGCTTTCCTTTTCTTTTTTAACGAAGATAATTATTGTGTAGCGTATATTGATCACTACACATGTTTTGACACCCCCTAGAAACTGGAACTGTATAGTTTATTTTGTCGATTGTTTAACAAACCGGCTCTTTTGTGAAACTGTATAGTTTATTTTGTCGATTGTTTAACTAACCGGCTCTTTTGTGTTTTGTTTAATTAATAATGATGCTCCCCTGTTTATTGAATAATAATTAAGTTATCACCCAAATTGGTT
>NC_134884.1:39998572-40021072 GCF_041734735.1 Babylonia areolata
GTAAGGAAGGAAGGAATAGGAAGAAGGAGAGTGGAAAAACTGTTGAGAGAGAGAGAGAGAGAGAGAGAGAGAGAGAGAGGAAGAGAAGGGGGAGGGAGGGAAGGAGATAGACACATAGACAAGGATATTGAGAATACATTATTATTTTGTTTTTCAGTCTCAGTAATTTCAAGGATTCGTGGAACTTAGCTCTGACATTAGATGTTTATGATATAGTCTTTTGAAGACACTGAGACTGGAGTTTATATTAAATGTAGATGAAATAGAATTCCATAAATATCCACCAGAGTATGTGAGACGTGTTTTGTGAAGATCAATTCTTGGCCGAGGCAAGGTTATTTTACGTGTGTGACGGTGACTATTTACTTGAAAATTACTTATGAGAGAGGGTGGGGCATAACCTGATAATATTTTGAACAGAAGTATGGCTTTATTATATTTAACTTTAATTTTCATTGGCAATATATCAAGTTCTATGTAACTAGAAACATATAAGGAGGAAAATTTTAGAATAACTAATTTATGAGCACGCATATGAAGACTTAGGAGTGGTTTTAGGATGTTATCACTGGCTGAATTCCAGACAGTTGAGGCATAGTTTATATAATATTCAATGTTTTTTTCGAGTATGTAAATTAAAAAAAAAGTTTTATTTTAGAAAGTTGATATACCTTTTTGGAAACAGTTTTACATAACATTGATATGTAATCAGACCAAGTCAAGTTGTTATCAATAATTACTCCAAGAACCTTGTGACACACACACACATACGCACGCACGCACGCACACACACACACGCACACACACACACACACACGGAGACAAGAGAAGGTAGAGAGTAGGAGAGAGAGAGAGGGGTAAGAGCATGAAAGCAGGAGAGAGACAGAGAGAGGAGAGAAGAAAGAGAGGAAACAGATAGAAAGAGAGGAGGTGGAGAGACAGAGACAGACAGATAGAAAGAGACAGAGAGGGACAGTAAGGTAAAGACACAAACATGCAAAACGAAAGAAAACAAACAATGTGAGACACAGAGAGACACTGAAAGACTGAGATAGAGACATTAGAGAGAGAGAGAGAGAGAGAGAGAGAGAGAGAGACAGAGACAGAGACAGAGACAGAGAGAGAGAGAGACACACACACACAGAGAAAGACAGAGAGAGAGAGACAGAGACAGAGACAGAGAGAGCACTGAACCCTGAATTGTTTATTTACATCGGCCTGAGAGACAGGGAGTGAGAGAAAGAGAGAGAGAAAAAACGAGAGAGAGAGAGAGAGGGGGGTGAAGAAAGAGAGGAAACAGAGAGAAAGAGAGGGGGTGGAGAGTCAGAAACAGAGAAAAATGTAAAGAGATAGAGAGAGACAGAGACAGAAAGACAAACAAACAAACAAGCAACAACAACAACAACAAAATAAATACAGTGTGAGACAAAGAGAGAGAGAGGGGGTGGGGGTGGGGGGACAGAAACAGACAGAGAGGCGAAGATGATGGGGAGTGAGGATTTTTTTGGGGGGAGACAAAAACAACAACAACAAAAAAACCCAAAAAAACCCCAGACAAAATGGAACAGGAGAGGGAGAAACGGGGGTGTGAAGGCCGGTGTGGGTGTGGGTGGGGGTGGAAGGAGGGGGAGAAGGAGAACGAAGGAGGGAGACTGATAGATTGAGACACACACACAGACAGACAGACAGACAGACAGAGATATATAGAGAGAGCACTGAACGCTGAATCGTTTATTGTTCATCGGTCAGAGAGAGAGAGAGACATAGAGAGAGAGACGAGAAAAAAAGAGAGAGAGACGTAGACAGAGGCAGAGACAGACAAACAGAGAGACAGAGAGAGAGAGAGAGAGCAAAAAAAGAGAGACCGAAAGTGAGAGAAAGAGACAGAGACAGAGATATACAGAGAGAGAGCACTGAACACTCAATCGGTTATTGTTCATCGGTCAGAGAGAGAGAGAGAGAGAGGGGGGGGGGGGAGAAAGAAAGAGAGATATACAGAGGGCAGAGAGACAGACAGAGAGAGAAAGAAAAAACAGACAGAGAAAGAGACAGACAGACAAACAGAGAGACAGACAGAGACAGAGAGGCGAAGATGATGGGGAGTGAGGATTTTTTGGAGGGGGAAGACAAAAAACAAACAAACAAAAAACAAAACAAAAAAACCCAAAATTTACTCAGTGTGGGAAAACCAATTATAGCAGGAATCAATTATGCAGACCGGAGCAAAACAAAGAGGACCGGACGACACAGCACATTGACTGCGGACAGACTGACCACGATGACCTTTCTGTGGGGTCAGCTGAACTGAAAAACCTTGCAACAGGAGGAGTCTGAGAAAATGGAACAGGAGGGTGGGGTGGGGGAACGGGGGTGTGAGGGCCGGTGTGTTTGTGTGGGTGTGGGTGGAAGGAGGGGAGAAGGAGCAAGAGAGAGAAAGAGAACGAAGGAGGGGGAGAGAGAGACTGAGACAGACAGACAGACAGACAGACAGAGATATATAGAGAGAGCACTGAACGCTGAATTGTTTATTGTTCATCGGTCAGAGAGAGAGAGAGAGAGAGAGGAGAAAGAAAGAGAGACAGATGTAGACAGAGGCAGAGACAGACAGACAGAGAGACAGAGAGAGAGCAAAAAAAAAAAAGAGAGAGACCAAAAGTGAGAGAAAGAGACAGAGACAGAGAGATATACAGAGAGAGAGCACTGAACGTTGAACACTGAATCGTGTGGGTGTGTGGGTGTGGGTGGAAGGAGGGGGAGAAGGAGCAAGAGAGAGAGAGGAGGGGGAGAAAGAAAGAGAGAGAGAGATAGACAGAGGCAGAGAGACAGACAGACAGACAGACAGAGAAAGAAATAGACACAGAAAGAGACAGACAGATGGAGAAAGAGACAGACAGACAGAGAGAGAGTGACAGAGACAGAGAGGCGAAGATGATGGGGAGTGAGGATTTTTTTGAGGGGGAAGACAAAAAAACAAAAAAAACAACAACAACAACAACAACAAAAAAACCACCAAAATTTACGCAGTGTGGGGAAAACCAATTATAGCAGGAATCAATTATGCAGACCGGAGCAAAACAAAGCGGACCGGACGGCACAGACATAGACTGCGGACAGACCGACCACGATGACCTTCTTTCTGTGGGGTCAGCTGAACTGAAAAACCTTGCAAACAGGAAGAGTCTGAAAAAAATGGAACAGGAGGGGGGCGGGGGGGGGGGACGGGGGTGTGAGGGCCGGAGTGGGTGTGTGGGTGTGGGTGGAAGGAGGAGGAGAAGGAGCAAGAGAGAGAAAGAGAACGAAGGAGGGGGAGGACAGACAGACAGACAGACAGACAGACAGACAGAGATTTATTAGAGAGAGCACTGAACGCTGAATCGTTTATTGTTCATCGGTCAGAGAGAGAGAGAGAGAGAGAGAGAAGAAAGACAGACGAGACAGAGCAGAGAGACAGACAGAAGAGAGAGAGCGAGAGAGAGAGAAAAAGAGAGAGACCAAAGTGAGAGAAGAGACAGAGACAGAGAGATATACAGAGAGAGCACTGAACTTAACACTGAATCGTTTTAGTTCATGGTCAGAGGAGTAGAGGGGAAGGAGGGGAGAGAAGGGAGAGAGAGAGAGGAGGGGGAGAAAGAAAGAGAGAGAGAGTAGACAGAGGCAGAGAGACAGACAGACAGACAGGACAGAGAAAGAAATAGACACAGAAAGAGCAGACAGATGGAGAAAGAGACAGACAGACAGAGAGAGAGTGACAGAGACAGAGAGGCGAAGATGATGGGGAGTGAGGATTTTTTTTGGGGGGAAGCACAAAAAAACAAAAAAAAACAACAACAACAACAACAACAAAAAAAACCACCAAAATTTACGCAGTGTGGGAAAACCAATTATAGCAGGAATCAATTATGCAGACCGGAGCAAAACAAAGAGGACCGGACGGCACAGCACATAGACTGCGGACAGACCGACCACGATGACCTTCTTTCTGTGGGGTCAGCTGAACTGAAAAACCTTGCAACAGGAGGAGTCTGAAAAAATGGAACAGGAGGGGGGTGGGGGGGGGGACGGGGGTGTGAGGGCCGGTGTGGGTGTGTGGGTGTGGGTGGAAGGAGGGGGAGAAGGAGCAAGAGAGAGAAAGAGAACGAAGGAGGGGGAGACAGACAGACAGACAGACAGACAGACAGACAGAGATATATAGAGAGAGCACTGAACGCTGAATCGTTTATTGTTCATCGGTCAGAGAGAGAGAGAGAGAGAGAGAGAGAGAGAGAGAGAGAGAGAGAGAGGAGAAAGAAAGAGAGACAGACGTAGACAGAGGCAGAGACAGACAGACAGAGAGACAGAGAGAGAGAGAGAGTAAAAAAAAGAGAGACCGAAAGTGAGAGAAAGAGACAGAGACAGAGAGATATACAGAGAGAGAGCACTGAACATTCAACACTGAATCGTTCATTGTTCATCGGTCAGAGAGAGAGAGAGGGAGGGGGAGAAAGAAAGAGAGAGAGATAGACAGAGGCAGGCAGACAGACAGACAGAGAGAGAGAGAAAGAAATAGACAGAGAAAGAGACAGACAGATGGAGAAACAGACAGACAGACAGAGAGTGACAGAGAGGCGAAAATGATTGGGAGTGAGGATTTTTTTGAGGGGCAAGACAAAAAAACAAAAAAAAACCCAAAACAACAACAACAACAACAACAAAAAAACCAAAAAAAAACCCACCAAAATTTACACAGTGTGGGAAAACCAATTATAGCAGGAATCAATTATGCAGACCGGAGCAAAACAAAGAGGACCGGACGGCACAGCACATAGACTGCGGACAGACCGACCACGATGACCTTCTTTCTGTGGGGTCAGCTGAACTGAAAAACCTTGCAACAGGAGGAGTCTGAGAAAATGGAACAGGAGGGGGTGGGGGGGGGGGGGGGGGAACGGGGGTGTGAGGGCCGGTGTGTTTGTGTGGGTGTGGGTGGAAGGAGGGGGAGAAGGAGCAAGAGAGAGAAAGAGAACGAAGGAGGGGGAGAAAGAGATTCAGACAGACAGACAGACAGACAGACAGAGATATATAGAGAGAGCACTGAACGCTGAATCGTTTATTGTTCATCGGTCAGAGAGAGAGAGAGAGGAGAAAGAAAGAAAGAGAGACGTAGACAGAGGCAGAGACAGACAGACAGACAGACAGAGAGAGCAAAAAAAGAGAGACCGAAAGGAGAGAAAGAGACAGAGATATACAGAGAGAGAGAGCACTGAACACTGAACACTGAATCGTTTATAGTTCATCGGTCAGAGAGAGAGAGAGGGGAGGGGGAGAAAGAAAGAGAGAGAGAGAGACAGAGGGCAGAGAGACAGACAGACAGACAGAGAGAGAGAAAGAAATAGACAGAGAAAGAGACAGACAGACAGAGAGACAGACAGACAGAGACAGAGAGGCGAAGATGATGGGGAGTGAGGATTTTTTTGAGGGGGAAGACAAATAAACAAAACAAACAAAAAAAAACACCAAAATTTACGCTGTGTGGGAAAACCAATTATAGCAGGAATCAATTATGCAGACCGGAGCAAAACAAAGAGGACCGGACGGCACAGCACATAGACTGCGGACAGACCGACCACGATGACCTTCTTTCTGTGGGGTCAGCTGAACTGAAAAACCTTGCAACAGGAGGAGTCTGAGAAAATGGAACAGGAGGGGGGCGGGGGGGGGGAACGGGGGTGTGAGGGCCGGTGTGGGTGTGTGGGTGTGGGTGGAAGGAGGGGGAGAAGGAGCAAGAGAGAGAAAGAGAACGAAGGAGGGGGAGAGAGACTGAGACAGACAGACAGACAGACAGAGATATATAGAGAGAGCACTGAACGCTGAATCGTTTATTGTTCATCGGTCAGAGAGAGAGAGAGAGAGGAGAAAGAAAGAGAGAGAGACATAGACAGAGGAAGAGACAGACAGACAGACAGACAAACAGACAGAGAGAGTAAAAAAGAGACCGAAAGTGAGAGAGAGAGACAGAGACAGAGATATACAGAGAGAGCACTGAACACTGAACGCTGAATCGTTTATTGTTCATCGGTCAGAGAGAGAGAGAGAGGGAGACTGGAGAAAGAAAGAGAGAGAGAGAGAGAGACAGAGGCAGAGAGACAGACAGACAGAGAGAAAGAAATAGACAGAGAAAGAGACAGACGGACAGAGAGAAAGACAGACAGAGACATACACACAGAGAGAAAGAGAGAGAGAACGACCGACCGACCGACCGACCGACAGACAGACAGACAGGCAGACAATCAGCGAGACAGACTGACACACTAGGACACAGAGAGAGAGAGAACGAGAGAGAGAGAGAGAGAGAGAGAGAGAGAGAGAGAGAGAGAGAGAGAGAGAGAGAGAGAGAGAGAGAATCAGAGGCAGGGACACTGACAGAGACAGAGAGACAGACAGAGACATAGGTGTCATACAAACAGCGAAAGTGGACAGACAGACAGACTGACAGACACACACACACACACACACACACACACACACACACACACACACACACACACACACACAGAGAAAACCAAGAGACAGATCAAACAAACAGACAAGACAAGCAAAGAAAGTAGACAGACATGCGGACAGATAGAAAGAACAGATAGACAGAGAAAATAAACTACAGGCAAACAGACAGACAGACATACAGACAGACAGACAGAGGGACAGAGCCAAAAGACAGAAGCTGAATGACATAAATCTGCATGCAGCGCCATCAACGGACGGCCTGTAAAAAAAAGCTAATGAAGGAGAGAGAGAGAGAGAGAGAGAGAGAGAGAGAGAGAGAGAACAACAAAAAAAGCGCCCGTAAATAAAGAAGATGAGAGTAGGGATCACTGTGCAGCTTACTGCTGATCTCTTCAATCATTAGTTCTCCCCTAACCCTCCCCCCCCCACACACACACACCTTCCCCCCCCCCTCTCCCCCCTCCCCCCCCAAAAAAATGTCATCAGACAATTTCGGCAACAAGAAGTGTCAATGGTTTTTAGACCTTGCTCGTGCGAGAGGCAGGGAGAGAATGAGAGACAGGGGAAACAGACAGACAGAGGCACAGAGATACAAACAGAAGGAACACAGAACTCATGAAAGTGGGAGTACATTCAAGAGACAGAAAGAGGCTGGGGAGGTGGGGGGAGGGGGTAGAAAAAGGGAGAGAGAGAGAGAGAGAAAGAAAGAAAGAAAGAAAGGGAGATATGGAGGGGAAGTAGAGAGAAAGAGAGACAGAGACAGCGACAGAGAGGTGAAGAAAGAGATGAAATAGAGTGATAGAGGGGGTGGGGAGAGGGAGAGAGAGAGAGAGAGAGAGAGAGAGAGAGAGAGAGAGCGTGAAGAAAAAATGAAATAAGAGAGAAATAGAGGGGGTGGAGAGAGAGAGAGAGAGAGAGGGGCGATGAAGAAAGTTATGAAATAGAGGGAAACAGAGGAGAGACACAGAGAGAGAGAAAGAGAGAGAGAGTGAAGAAAGAGATGAAATAGAGAGAAAGAGAGGAGGTATAGAGAGAAAGACAGAGGTGAAGAAAGAGATGAAATAGAGAAAAAGAGAGGGGGTAGAGAGAGAGAGGGGGGGGGCGGTGAAGAAAGTTATGAAATAGAGAGAAACAGAGGAGAGAGAGAGAGAGAGAGAGAGGGTGAAGAAAGAGATAAAATAGAGAGAAAGAGAGTAGGTAGAGAGAGAAAGAGAGAGGTGAAGAAAGAGATGAAATAGAGAGAAAGAGAGGGGGTAGAGAGAGAGAGAGGGCGGTGGGTGGGTGGGGCGATGGGGGGGGGGGGGATGAGTGGGAAAAAGGAAAGGGAGAGAAGAAGGGTTGATGAAGAGTCGGGAGCAGTGTAGTGCATAAAGATGTGTGTGTGTGTGTGTGTGTGTGTGTGTGTGTGTGTGTGTGTGTGTGTGTGTGTGTGTGTGTGTGTGTGTGTGTGTTTCAAAATAAAATACAGAACTGTTCTTCTCTTCATTTTCTGCACACTCATGAAATATGGGAAGATAATTTCCACTTAAAATGACTACAGACTGACGAGTTTCTGATTGTTTAGATCTTTAAATTAAGAGAATCCTGCCCCACCCTCGCGCTGCAAGTTAGGGCTTTCTTGGAACATGCCTTCTTCTGTTACAACAAAAGGGGGAAAATAAATACTTTCCGAAGCTTCAACAACAAATGTCGTTGTCTGTTGAAGAAACGTACGCTGTCTTTATTATATCATAACAATAACAGCAACCAGACCCTACATAGTATCAAAAGGACTGATTTTGTACCAACACACACACACACACACACACACACACACACACACACACACACACACACACACACATGTTTTTGTTTCATTGTGTCTTATAAACTTTAAAGTTTTATGACAATAAAAAGTATTCTATTCTATTCACACACACCCAACACACACACACACACACACACACACACGCAAAGTTCTAAAAAAAAATAATAAAAGAAAATAAAAAGAACAAAGAACCAAAAAAATGTTTCTTTTTTTCTTAAAGTGAAACTATTCTTTCATAAAATAACACATTTTATTTTAAATCTGATTTAAAAGGGAAAATAAAAGAGAGTAAGATTTGTATTTTCTTGCATGAACAATGTTGCGTTTACGAATGGAAATAAAAGGACACAAAATACACAATGTTCAATGCATTTGAGAAGTTACTGAAAGCCAGACAAGAGAAAAACAAACAACAGAAAACAAAAACTGAAGAGAACCCCCTTTTGAAAGCTTTTTTTTTTTTTTCTGCCCCATCATCTGCACCGTTTCAGTGGCATTACTCCCACGCCGCTCATTTAGATTCCTCCGTACACGACTACACCCGGGTTCGTCCGTCACAGTTCCAGCGTCGGCAGTTCGCAGGGAACCATCGATGTTAGATCGCCAGGAGGCCACACACCAGAGGAGACCCTGCACTGCTGCTGAGTAACTTCGGTGGTGTTCAGTTGTGCCTGTGCTGATTCAACGTACTTAGGGCACCACCTACTAAGCCCCCTACTAACGACAATAATGGCTTAGTCGCGGAGCTAGACTGAGTGAGTGTCCCTCCCAGAGTGGAGACCGCCACCACGTCCCTCCAACAACAGCCCCCTATGAATCTGCCGAAGCTGAAGACATTAACAGGACTCACTCCAAGCACAGAAGTGGAGGGGTCTCGAAACTGAGGTCACCATGAGAGCAGGGAATGAAAGGCCACATACTTTGAGACTGTTTTGTTTATATTGATGATGATGGAGGAGGAGGAGGACGATGGCGATGACGATGTTGCTATGGAGGTCCATTTTGGCTTGGGACTGCGTAACAAGGCTGTACTCTACGCTTCCTGTCATAATGATATCCCGGCGTTAACCAGGCCCGAGAGATACAGACACTTGCAGTGTTGGTCAGGTAATTAGAGCAACACACACAAAAACACATCCGTGAAGTGGATGACACTCGACTGAGTGGTCTCAGTCTCCCCATTTAAGCCCACAGCACACTCAACTCTGGGTAGGAGCCGGCCACGGGCCGAAAATCTCATCTCAGCTGGGATTCGAACCCGCATCCTCCCAGCCGTCAGTCCGCGACGCTAATCACTTTGCCACGTCGGCTGGTCTTTATCTGAACTTGGTGCATAAGTATTTGACGCTGATAACTGAAAGAACATTAATTAAATCGATTTTCAAACAATACAACAAGTATGACGTTGAAAAGAGAGAGAAAAAAGTTGATATTTTGCGTCCGTACTCAAGTTAGAATTTTGGGGAATATAAACATAGCTTAAGCGTAAGTTTTAGTAAATAAATATTTTCACAAAAATCACTTCGTTGGTTTGCATTTACATGGCCGTGTTCAAATGCACACTAACTGTTGTCATTTTGCTTTAAAAGTAAAAGTGTCAGACATGTTGGCTGGTGAGAAAAGAATCGGAAGTGGATGGTGTTATTAAAAATTTGCCAACGTATTCAGGGAGAAACGAAAAGAAACGATTTTTTTTTATCTTTTCACTAGAGTCATGGAGAATGCACAGTAATCTCTAGATATGTGCTGCGGGGGAATAATCGTGTCTGTTGCGGACATATTATCTTTCATTCAGAAAAGGAAAAAAAAGACAGAAGACAAAGGAGAGAAAGAAAGAAAGAAAGAAAGAAAGAAAGAAAAGATAGGTGAGAAGAGAGAGAGAGAGAGGGAAAGAAAGAAGCAAAGAAAGTAGCAACAACAACAACAACAAAAAAAGGCGAGGGAAAGAAGTAACACCCGCCATGCCCCCCCCCACCCACCCCCATACCCCTACTCAATCCGTACCCACCCCACACCCCCTACACATACCTTTATGCATTCGTACAACTGTTTTTTGTTTGTTTTTTTGCATCATTGAGTTCCTCCTTTCTTGATTTTAGCGTCTTTTCAGTTTCAGTGATTTAGTTCGAATTGCATTTGTTTTGCCTGGTATTCGATCGTTTATTCGCTCGTTTATTAGATTGCCTTCATTTCAAAACTTCTCTCTCTTGATAGTTGCTTTCGTCATTAATCTTTCTATTCGATTTTTGTCGTGATTTCTTTTTTTTCTTTTTTTTTAATCACGGACTTTTTCGTTTCCTTATTTTTGTTTATTTATTTATTTATTTATTTGTTTATTTGTTTGTTTCTTTGTTTATCATACATGCTTGCTCAATTCATGTACTTATTCATTCAGTCACACATTCATTATTCTGTTCGTTTGATCCGTTAGTTAGTTATTTTTTCATCATTATGGTGTGCGTTTGTATCGCTTTCTTTCTTCATTCATCATTCATTTCATTCATTTATGCACTCATCATGTTATTTGTTTGATCCGTGAGTAGCTTATTTTGCTGCTTGGTTTCGTCTCCGTTTTCATTAACTTATCTATCCATGTATCTAGTTAATTAGTTAGCTAGCTAGTTAGTTAGTCGGTTAGTTAGTTATTCAGTTAGGTAGTTTTTTTATGTATTCATTTAGTTAGATATTTGATATTCATTTATCTATTTACATAATTATTCATTATCTATTCATTCATGTATTTGATTGATTCATTCTTTTTTTTCTTTTTTTTTTCATTTTACATTTGCCAAGATTCACGGAGGTATCAGACACTGAAACAAAATTACCTGTTTTTATTTGTTTTCTTTCTTTCTTTTTTCTTCTTTTTTTTCCTAGTCCCAACGATTTTATGATTTTAAATAGTCAGACATTCTGAAACCCTCCGTTGCATCGTTTTTTTGTGTTTTTTTTTTTAAATTGTATTAAGTTAAAGGGGAAAAATGCCTATTCGAACTGAAATGAAAGGGACAAAAGGCACTTGAAACAAGAAAATCAACAGACGTGAAACACAGCACCTCATACTAAGTAATCATTTGTGTAAAACTGTGTCTCGTTGAATTTTGTTTCGTTACCTGATGAGGTCATTTTTTCTTCTTTTTTTTTTCTTTCTTTTTTTTTAATTGTATTGCTAAAAAAATGGATGGAATGGTTTGTGTGTGTGTTTGTGTTTGTTTGTTTGTTTGTGTGTGTGTGTGTGTGTGAGTGAGAGACGGGACAGGATATCATGGAGGTTTTCTTTTGTTTGTTTGTTTTTTGTTGTTGTTGTTTTGTTTTTTTTGGTTGATTTATATAGCTGTCAATTACCAATAACCATTACTATTTTTTTTTCATATTTCATACACGGCCCACTTCGATCCATTCTTCAAGTTGTGAACGGAAGACAAACAATAAATGATTAGTTATCACCACGGTACACCTTTCAACAGGCATTCGAACAAATCCAAATGTGGTCCAACGCTTAAACTTAAAAAAAATAAAAATAAAAATCTGTTCATTCGTTATACATTTTTTTTGCAAACTTCAACTGAATTGGTATCATCATCAGCATCATCATCGTCATCATCATCATCTTCGTGGGTGGTCGTAGTAGTAGTAGTCGTAGTCGTTGTAGTGGTAGTAGCAGCAGTAGTCGTAGTATCATCACCATTTCCATCATTATCATCATTACCATTTATTATTATTATTATTATTATTATTATTATTATTATTATTATCATCATCATCATCATCATCATCATCATCATCATCATCATCATCATCATCATCACCATCATCAATTATTATTATTATATTATTATTATTCAACGGTAATTATTCATCAACAATAAAACCTGTTCTGCATTCTGTACATAACCGTTCACGTCTTCTAATTTTATGATGTTCTGCCTATTTCAGAAGGAATGTCTGTTATCTCAAGCATCAGAACTATGGTATTGTATTGTATTGTCGTATTGTATTGTATTGTATTGTAGTCTTCCAGTTTCATAATGTTCTGCCTGTTTCAGTTGGATGTCTGTTATGTCACGCATCAGAACTATTGTATTGTATTGTATCGTTGTGTATTGTATTGTATTGTATTCTTCCAATTTCATAGTGTTCTGCCTATTTCAGTTGGAATGTCTGTTACATCACGCATCAGAACTATTGTATTGTATTGTATTGTATTGTATTGTATTGTATTCTTCCAATTTCATAGTGTTCTACCTATTTCAGTTGGAATGTCTGTTACATCACGCATCAGAACTGCACCATTGTTGCATCATATTGTATTGTATTGTATCGTGTGTGTATTTGTTTTTGTTTTTCGTTTTTTTTACATTCTTGTTGTTGTTGTTTTAAGGAAAAGCCGTATGGTTTAACTGAGTCCGTTGAACAAGGTTAATGTTTCTCTGCATGGTAATAATGGAAATAATCTATAGATTGCTATTTTTTTGTTTAAGCAGAATGATCAATACATCCATCCTTCCATCCATAATGATAATAATAATAATAATGATGATGATGATGATGATGATGATGATAATAATAATAAGGGAGCTCAAAGCGCTTTACAATAAACACAACACACGCGCACATTAACTTACAAAAGGAAGAAGAAGAATATAAAAAAAATTAAAAAAAACATAATGATGTGACGCACAATAGCATGAAACAGATTCAAAGACTACGCCTATTATATTTCTTTAGTCACACACACACACACACACACACACACACACACACACACACACACACACACGCACGCACGCACGCACGCACGCACGCACGCGCGTGCGCTTTAACACAGGGAGCCAGGTGCCGCCGTGAATCGGAAGATGATCTGAGATTAACCTTGCTGCTGCGTTTTGAACTTTCTGGAATTTATGTATTAATGCAGCAATCAAGTCTGGAGAGACAAGAGAGCACACCAGAATTGGTCTTGCTTGAGTAGTAAGGAGATGTCGGAGGGAACTGATTTTCGAATTGGAAAGAATGCAGCCTTGCATCCATCCATCTATCCATCCATCCGTCCATCCATCCATCCATCCACACACACACACACACACACACACACACATACACACACACACACACACATATATATATATATACCATTGCGTTGTGAGATAATTATGTATTGCTTTTTTTTTGAAGGGAGGGCGGGGGGGGGGGGGGGGGAGTTAAGCAGAATGATACATACATACATACATACATACATTGCGTTGTGAGATAATTCATAGATTGCTAATTTTTTGGTTTAAGCAGAATGATACTTACATACATACCTGCATACATACCTGCATACATACATACATGCATGCATGCATATCATTGAGTTGTGAGATGATTTATAGATTGCCAATCTTTTTGTTTAAGCAGAATGATACATACATACATACATACATACATACATACATACATACATACATACATACGTACATACGTACATACATACACACATTGCGTTGTGAGATAATGTATTGATTTAAAATTCTTTTTGTTTAAGCAGAATGATACATACACACATACCTGCATACATACATACATACATAATACATCCATACATATATATATATATATATATATATATATATATATATATATATATATATATATATATATATATATATATATATATGCATATCATTGCGTTGTGAGATGATTTATAGATTGACATTTTTTTGTCTGTTTAAGCAGAGTTTAAGCACATACATACATACATACATACATACATGCACATAAAACAACAACACAAACACACACACACACACACACTCACCATCAGTCGCCGCCGGTGGGGTGAGGGGGGAGAGGAGGAGGGCGGCGGGGAGGGGCGGGGGAGTGTAGGGGGGAGTCCAGGGAGTGTAAGGGGTGAGGGCCTTGAGGCTGATGTCCACCACCACCACCTCCTCCCCCCCCGCTCCCGCTCCCGCCCCCACTCCCCACCCCCCGCTGCCTCACAGCTGCTGGCAAGACGAGCGCGGTAACGATGGTAACCAGACTCCTCGGCCTTGACCCTCTTCTTCACCAGGAAGGAGCGAGGCATCTTGATGGCGGAGCTGGGTGCAGCCTTCACCTCCTCCGCTCATCTAGTGGGTCGTTGTTGGTGTTGTTGTTGTTGCTCCTGGTGGTGGTGGTGGTGGTGGTGGTGGTGATGATGGTGGTGGTGGTGATGTTGTTGGTATTGTTGTTGTTGTTGTTGTTAGTGATGGTGGCAGCGATGGTGTTGGTGGTGATGGTGTTGTTGATGTTGTTATTGTTGTTGTCGTTGTTGTTGCTGCTGCTGCTGCCACTGTTGTTTAGTTGTCATTTCTGCTGCCGCTGTTGTTGCTGTTTCTTTTGCTTTTCTTGTTGTTGTTGTTGCTGTTGTTGTCGTGTTGTTATTGTTGTTCCTTCATCATCCTCTTTTTATCCGCAGTTCTCCTCATCCTTCTCCCCTCCTCCTCCACTCTCAACTGTTACCTGAAAGACAAAGATTGGTGTGAAGATGATGATGGCTGCTCTGGAAGTGGAATGATCATCATCATCATCGGACTGAGCGGTGGTATGTGGGACGTGTTCTCTTTCACAATGAAATCACCAGATTCGTGGTCATAATGTTTTTAGGAGTGTGTTTCGGTTACATGAACGTTTTCGTGTTGTAATTTTGCTTTCATTTTTTGCTTTTAAATGTTTTGCCTTTTTATTATTATTAATATTATTGCTTTTGTTGTTGTTGCTTCTATGTTCTGTTTCCGCGTTACCAAAAATCGTCAAGAGTTATTTTCTATCTTATGGATTCACACTAAATTCGCCGTGTTCAATTTTCTTTTTCTTTTTTTCTTTTTTTTCCACCACAAGCTTTGCAAGATATGGTGGTTTCTCTTTTCTTTTCCTTTTCTTTCCTTTGTGTTTTGGGTAATGGGGTCACGAGATTGGACGAGCGATATGTATATAATTTTTGTTGTTGTTGTTTGCTACTGTTTCGCCAGGACAGTTGATTTTCTTACCACTGGAGTCACACCAACCAGCTTTTCTGCTGTACGTCTCGGCAGAGAGATTCACCTGCTTCGGTTACCACAACAAAAGTCAGTGACTGTTTCCTGTTTCCTGTCTGTCACTTTCCGCTTCCTGTTTCCGGTTACCATGGATCAACGGGAGGTCATCAAGGGGTCAACAAAGGGGGAGGGGAGGGGAAGGGAGGACACTTTGGGGGTGACATTAGTGGCGACCATTGGCTTGGGGGTGATTTTGCTTTTTCACGTGATCATACGTTACCGGACGGGCGAAACGCTTGTCAACAGCGGCACGTGACGTATCTCCCGAATCACCAAAAGTGAGTGATAGTTTTGTCTCCAGAGTCACCAGCGGTGAGTGATTTTATCTCCAGAGTCACCAGTTGTGAGTAGCTTTGTCTCCAGTCACCAGTGGTGAGTGAGTTGTCTCCAGAGTCACCAGATGTGAGTAGGCTTGTCTCCAGAGTCACCAGTTGTGAGTAGTTTTGTCTCCAGTGTCACCAGTGGTGAGTAAGTTGTCTCCAGAGTCACCAGTTGTGAGTAGTTTTGTCTTCAGAGTCACCAGTGGTGAGTGAGTTGTCTCCAGAGTCACCAGTTGTGAGTAGTTTTGTCTTCAGACTCACCAATGGTGAGTGAGTTGTCTCCAGAGTCACCAGTTGTGAGTAGGCTTGTCTCTAGAGTCACCAGTTGTGAGTAGTTTTGTCTCACGTGTCACCAGTTGTGAGTAGTTTTGTCTCCAGTCACCAGTGGTGAGTGAGTTGTCTCCAGAGTCACCAGTTGTGAGTAGTTTTGTCTCCAGAGTCACCAGTTGTGAGTAGTTTTGTTTCCAGTCACCAGTGGTGAGTAACGTGTCTCCAGAGTCACCAGTTGTGAGTAGTTTTGTCTCCAGAGCCACCAGTTGTGAGTAGTTTTGTCTCCAGAGTCACCAGTTGTGAGTAGTTTTGTCTCCAGTCACCAGTGGTGAGTGACTTGTCTTCTGAGTCACCAGTGGTTGATGTTTTGTTTTGTTTTGTTTTCAACTTTTTCGAATCACCAGTGCTGAATGATTTTTATCTTTGAGTCACCGGTAGTAAATGATTTGTTTGCAGAGTCACCAGTAGTTGATGCTTTTGTTGTTGTTCGTGGTGGGTTTTTTGTTGTTGTTTTTTGCTTTTTGTTTTTGTTCTCACCAGACTCACCAGTGGTGAGTGATGATATCTCCAGAGTCACCAGTTGTGAGTAGTTTTGTCTCCAGAGTCACCAGTAGTTAATGCTTTTTTGTTTTCCCCCAGTCACCAGTGGTGAGTGACTTTATCTCCAGAGTCACCGGTTGTGAGTAGTTTTGTCTCCAGTCACCAGTGGTGAGTGAGTTGTTTCCAAAGTCACCAGTGGTGAGTAGTTTTGTCTCATGAGTCACGAGTAGTTGATGCTCTTTTTTGTTGTTGTTGTTGTTGTTGCTGCTGTTCTCTCCAGAGTCACCAGTGATGAGTGGTTTTATATCCAGAGTCGCCGGTGGTGAGTGATTTGTCTCCAGAGTCACCAGTGGCTGATGTTGTGGGGGTTTTTTCAACTCTCCCGAGTCACCAATGTTGAGTGATTTTGTCTCAGGGTCACCGGTGGTGAGTGAGTTGTCTCCAAGTCACCAGTGGTTAATGCGCTGTCTCCAAAGTCACAGGTGGTTTGATGGGTTTTTTTTTTTTTTAATCTTCAGAGTCACCACTAGTCTGGTGACTGTCACCACGCCACTCACCTGTCACTTTGTGATGGTAACAGCTGCGGTAAACCGTTGAGCAGCATGTCAACGATTTTGGCTGGTGCTTGGTAGTCTTGAGATCACCATTTCTTATGGCCTACACATCCCAGTGGTTTAAATGAAATAAACTCCTTGCCTCGTCTTGCCGTGCCTTCACCTTTGTCCTGTCTTGCCTCGACTTGTCTTGTCTTGTCTTGTCATCTAGTGGTGAATATGCGGACGAGTTTACTGTCTTGTCATAGCTGTTGGGTGAGAGGCTATGTTGACTGGTGACTGGTATAGTCACCATCCACCACCACCACCACCACCACCATACGTGAAGCAATGCAAAACTGCTGACAGTCCTCTCACCATGGTAAACTTTCGTCTGAAAAAAAAAAAACACACACACACCAAAAAACCGACACTGCGATGTGAACAGACGTTACACTGAAGAACAGGACATTCAGCGACCTTGTACTGAGTGATGATAGTTCTGTTCACCAGTGGGATTCGTGGACACTGGTGACAACAATCTTGTTACTGGTCACAGACATGTCGACTTGGTGAGGACCTTGTCATCCTCTGGTGAACCTGCAATGTACGGACAAACATGCTGATAATCAGTTATGATGATTATTATCACAACTAACCCCAAATCTACAGGTGTATTTCCGCGGCTGACCAAAAAAAAAAAGAAAAAAAAAAAGAAAAAAAGTCAGCTGGCGCAACTTAAAATTTTGGGTAGACTCTTATGATTGCAATATCGATTGTAATTATATTATGTTGTATAAGCTCATGGAGTTACATTGTGCTAAGGGTGTATAAAATAATTCATTACAAGTAGTAATAATAGTAGTTGTTGTTGTTGTTGTAACAGCAGAAGTATTATTATCATGTTTATTATTATTATTATTATTATTATTATTATTATTATTATTATTATTATTATTATTATTATTATTATTATTATCATTATCATTATTATTATCAGATACAAACCAATGCACTAAAAATTCCATTCGTTTACAAACCCTCTGTCCATCTGTCTGTCTGCTGGTCAGTCCTCCAAAGAAAAGAAAGCTTCGCTGGTATATCCACGTAAAAATCCAATGGCATTGCCTAAGCAACCAACAGACCTGGGGAAATCTGTTGAACAGAACTTCTGTGCAGCGACTCACTGATAAGGAGGAGGAGGAGGTGGAGGAGGAGGAAGAAGAAGAAGAAGAAGAAGAAGAAGAAGAAGAAGAAGAAGAAGAAGAAGAAGAAGAAGTAGAAGAAGAAGAAGAGTGTAAAAGGAAGCTTAAAAACGAAACAAAAAAAACAACAAAAAAACAAAAAAATGACGAAACTATGGCTTATTCACTTTTCAAATGCTCTCTCTCTCTCTCTCTCTCTCTCTCTCTCTCTCTCTCTCTCTCTCTCTCTTCCTTTTTTCATACCTTTTTATGATTTTATAATTTTTAGGACTTAGAAAAGACATATATTCATGCATGAAATGGCGATCAAGAAAAACTACTACAATGCCCCCCCCCCCCCCCCTCTCTCTCTCTCTCTCTCTCTCTCTCTCTCTCTCTCTCTCTCTATATATATATATATATATATATATATATGTCTCTGTCTTTCTATGTGACTCTCTGTCTATCTCTGTCTCTGTCTCCGTCTGTCTGTCTGTCTGTCTGTCTCTCCCTCTCTGTCTCTCTATGTCTGTCTCTCTCTCTTTCTCTTTCTGTCTGTCTGTCTGTCTCTCTGGTCACAATGTACGAGAAGGCAACATTCACGTTTAGTTGCTAAAATAAATCTTTTCTCGTTATGATTTTGTTCGAAGGCAGTGACGCCTCCCCTGAGAAACTCAAACTGTATTTATTCATTTATTTATTTATCTATTTATTTATATATTTATCTATTTATTTCTTCATTCATTCATTCATCCATTTATTTATTTAGTCATCTATTCATTCATCTATTTAATCACCTAGTTATCCATTTATTTATTTATTTATTCATTCATTTAGTTATCTGTTTATTTATTTATTCATTTATTCGTATATTTATTTATTTGATTGTCTATTTGTTCGTTTATTAATTTATCAGTTCCTTTAATCATTTTATGTATATATGTGTGTATGTATGTATGTATGTATGTATGTATGTATGTATGTATGTATGTATGTATGTATGCATGCATGTATGTATGCATGCGTGTATGTGTGTGTGTGTTTCTCTTTTTATATCTCTACTTATGTATTTATCTTACAAACACTGATCTTGATCGATTAAAAAAAAAATCTGTGTCTCTGTTCCTGTCCACATGTCTGTCTGTCTCTGTCTGCCCGCCCCCCCCCCCCCACCCCCCACCCCCTACGCCCCACACCCCTCTCGCTCTCTCTTTGTCTCTCTCGAATCACTGGTTACCCTACTGAAAAGATGCGCCATTTTCAAACCCTGCAGTGTTCTTGATGGCGCGATCAAAACCACGCTGAAAGGTGGAATCCTAGTAAATATTCACGCTGAGAGAGAGAGAGAGAGAGAGAGAGAGAGAGAGAGAGAGAGAGAGAGAGAGAGAGAAAGAGAAAGAGAGAGAGAGAGGATGGTAGGGAAAGAGGGAGGGAGGGAAAGGAAGTGAGGTAGAGAGAGAGAGAAAAGGGAGACAGAGAGAGAGAGAGAGAGAGAGAGAGAGGATGATAGGGAAAGAGGGAGGGAGGGAAAGGAAGAGAGGGGGATAGAGAGAGAGAGAATGAACGAAAGAGAGAGGGGGAGAGAGAAAACGAGAGACAGAGAGATAGACTGAAAGACTGAGAGAGAGAGAGAAAGAGAGAGAGAGACTGAACGAAAGAGAGAGGGGGAGAGAGAGAACGAGAGACAGAGTGATAGACTGAAAGAGAGAGAGAGAGAGGGAGAGAGAGAGAACTGAAAGGCTTTGAAATAAAATCCACCACCCCCCTCTTCCTCCTCCTCCACAGACCACCACTCGCCCCTACTCATCCCTTTCCTCCACTCCTTTGGTTGACTTTTTTTTTTTTTTTTTTTTTTTGCCTCACTGCAGCTGGAGGTGACAGATAAAATAGGAGGGGATTACTACCTGAAATGGATGTTCGCTTTTCTCTCGGAGGCTAGACTGGGCAGCTTGGGCGGTCGGGGGTGCTTAATAAAGCTTGGAGGAAACCAATGTGGCATTCTCTCTCTCTGTGTGTTTCTGTCTCTGTCTCTGTCTCTCTGTCTCTGTCTCTCTCTGTCTCTCTCTCTCTTTTCAACGGCAGCCCAGCCCACTAGGACAGGTAATCATCCCATGTCATGGCCTAGTTTCCTCCAACACCTCTTTCTGCTGATTGAAAAGAAAAGAAAAGAAATAGAGATAGATGGAGAGATACAGTGACATAAAGAGAGAGAGGGGTGGGGTGGGGGATTCGAAAAAAAGAGAAGAAAGGGAGAGAGAGAGAAAGAGAGAGAGAGAAATAAAAAAAAAGGAGAGAAAGAGACAGAGAGAGGAGGAGGAGGAAGGGAAGGGAGAGAGAGGGATAGTGACAGTGAGAGATATAAAAACATCTCTCTCACAATATATATGTATATATATATATATATATATATATAGAGAGAGAGAGAGAGAGAGAGAGAGAGAGAGAGAGAGACAGACAGACAGACAGACAGACAGACAGAGACTGAGAGATAGAGGGAGAGAGAGAGAGAGAGAGAGAGAGGGAGGGAGAGGGAGATAGGATAGCGAAAGAAGACACAGAGAAAGAAACACACACGCCCCGACAGAAAAAGAACGGAGACTTGACACAGAAATTTTGGGCAATTCCTGGAGTGTGCAAGGGAATTTTTCCAGTTAAGTTCTTAGAGTTTGAAACAAAAAGCAGATTGGAGAAGAAGAAGAAGAAGAAGAAGAAGAAGAAGAAGAAGAAGAAGAAGAAGAAGAAGAAGAAGAAGAAGAAGAAGAAGAAGAAGAAGAAGAAGAAGAAGAAGAAGAAGATTGATTGAATCTTTAATGGGTAAAGAATTAGGCACAGTAAAGGCCTTTTTACAATTCTGCCCATTTAACGACACAAAACATAAAAAATTAAGAACGACACAAAACATAAAAATAAAGAAATAAACTGAAATAAAATAAAATAATTAGAACGACGAATAAGAACAGGAACTTGAATAGTCTATTAAAGGTAACAAAGCGATGAAAACTGGAAAAAGAAGAAGAAGAAGAGACACAGACAGAGAAAGAACAGATGCCTACACAGACTTTTTAGGCAATTCCTAGAGTACGGGAGAAGGTATCAAGCTTGCTTCATGAGGACAAGAAAGTTCTGAGGCAGGCATTTTTGAGTGTTGAAAATGTGTCTGGCTAATTTATGGAGCGATATTCTCGGGAGTGAGCGAGCAAGCCAGCAAGACAGACAGACAAAGTGATTAAGAGAAAAAAAAGAAGTTATGGCTGATTCTTACAGTAAGTACGATGATTTTTGGCTAAGTCCTGGAGGGATGATAAGACAGTTTTGAATTAAAGACTTGATGAAATGAGTGACTGACATAATTCCTGGAGTAGTAATATAGTTTAGGATGAGATACGTCTCATCGATGGTGTTAGGATGATATAAGTCGTATTTAGGATGAGATAGGTCTTACTTATATTTTAGAATGAGATAGCTCTGATAGATTTTTATTTAAAAGGATGAAACAGCTCTAACTGATAATTATTCAGTGCTATAAGCGTGACTGGCAGTTTTAGGATGATAATTTTATATGATGAAGGCTGATAGTTTTAGGATGATATATGATGATGGCTGATAGTTTTAGGATGATATATGATGATGGTTGATAGTTTTAGGATGATATACGATGATGGCTGATAGTTTTAGGATGATATATGATGATGGCTGATAGTTTTAGGATGATATATGATGATGGTTGATAGTTTTAGGATGATATACGATGATGGTTGATAGTTTTAGGATGATATATGATGATGGCTGATAGTTTTAGGATGGTATAAGATAATGGCTGATAGTTTTAGGATGATATATGATGATGGCTGATAGTTTTAGGATGATATATGATGATGGCTGATAGTTTTAGGTTGAGATATGATGATGGCTGATAGTTTTAGGATGATATATGATAATGGCTGATAGTTTAAGGATGATGTATGATGATGGCTGATAGTTTTAGGATGGTATAAGATAATGGCTGATAGTTTTAGGATGGTATAAGATAATGGCTGATAGTTTTAGGATGGTATAAGATAATGGCTGATAGTTTTAGGATGATATATAAGTCTGACTGGTAGATCGAGGGTGATATAAATCTGACTTGAGGACAGAATAAGCTGTAACTGATAGTTATTCGATGTTATAAGTGTGGCTGACAGTTTTAGTATGACACATGATGGTGGCTAATAGTTTTAGGATGATGTATAAGTCTGACTGGCAGACTGAGGGTGATACAAATCTGACTTGAGGATAGACTAAATCTGTTTGTTTCAGGATGAGACG
>NC_134884.1:40026072-40036072 GCF_041734735.1 Babylonia areolata
ATATATATTGCGCCCGTCAAATGACATATCAAATTATGTAGCAATTAAACGCTGACTGTGAGTGATTGTTCAGTGTAGCTGAAGCACATAATAAAGTTGAAAAAAATATACGATACATATATCTTTTTGACTTTCAGTGGAACAATTATTCCATTGTATATAAAACATTGCAGAAAGAACAGAAAAGGAAAGGGAGAAAAGAAAGAAACAGGTAGAAAAATAGTGAGAGAAAAACAGATAGAAAAATAGAGAGAGAGAGACAGACAGGCATATTTATGGGAGAGCGACAGAACGAGAGAGAAATAGACAGACATACAGAAAAAGACAATAATAAATAAAATACTGTTTAAACCAAAAAGACAATATAACACAGAGATAGAAATAAGCAACGAAGTAGACAGAGACAGCGAGAAGGAGACAAACAGAGAGAAACAAAGGCAGAGAGACAGAGACAGACAGACAGACAGCGTCAAAGAAAGAGAGTTTCAGTTTCAGTTTTCAGTAGCTCAAGGAGGCGTCACTGCGTTCGGACAAAACCATATACGCTACACCACATCTGCCAAGCAGATGCCTGACCAGCAGCGTAACCCAACGCGCTTAGTCAGGCCTTGAGAAAGAAAGAGAAAATTCAATCACGAAAGCCAACCACTCTGAAAGCTTCCAGTCAGTATAAGTGAATCAAGTTTCACACCACTTAGATTCCAATATAGCTTCCATTCCCTGTACCAATTATTGTGTTGTATTGTATTGTATTGTATTGTGTTGTATTTCACTGCACTGCGTTGCGTTGCATTGCGTTTTGTTGTATTGTATTGTATTGTATCGTATCGTATCCTATCGTATCGTATCGTATCCTATCGTATTGTATCGTAATGCATTGTATTGTATGAGAATTCTCTATTTGCAATTCGAGCTGCTCTCCTCGAGTAAAAAGTGCACAGAGCCATGCTTTTTTCTTTTCTTTTTTTTTTTTTTATAAATCAAAGAGGGTTTTTTCCTATCTAATTTTTGCCCAGGAACAACCTATTCGTTGCCGTGGGTTCCATTTACGTGCGGTAAGTGCACGCTGTACACGGAATCCTCCGTTTACTACCGACTCCTCCGGATAACTAGCACCCGCACCACCAGTCAAGGTCTAGTGTACGGGATTGGACTCGAACCTGTGGGCATTCTCTTCCTAGTTTGGCGAATTACCACAAGGCCACCGCTACACCATCAAATAATAATAATAATAATAATAATGATAATGATAATACATATATAGATAAATAAATAGTAGTAGTAGTAGTAGTAGTAGTAAGAAGAAGAAGAAGAAAGAAAGAAATGAATAAATAAGTAAATACATGAAATAACGACCACTCACTGACAGGAAACAACAACAACAACAACAGCAACAAATCAGGTGGCTGCTTGATGAAAAAAGTCAAACTACCACAGCCTTTAACTCACTCAGTACGGCCAGTCCTCTCTTCTCCTCTACACAGACCCCTCGGATGTCCAGTGGGTGTCTGAATGACCCAACCTTTAGCTTTCGTCGTCAGAATTGTGGTATTCTTTGTCAACATTCACCTCTTCAGTATAAGAGCCTTCCGCTTGCAATATTTTGATGATGGTAATTGGGGTGAAACGCTGTTAGCGTCGTCTCTTTCGCCGTTCGTATGGAGAGAGTTAACGGCCAACCGGGGCAGTGGATTCATATCCACAGTGTCTCGGGGTCGACACAGGAAGGGGAGGGGGTGCCCAGTCCTCTTCTTTTCAAGCACCTACCCTACCGATCCGTACCTGAGTGGAGTGATGAAAATCGGTGTATATTGTAATGTACTGTGTTGCATTGTAATGTATTTTTCTTTCTCTGTGTGAAATTCGGGCTGCTTTCCCCAGGAAGAACGCGTTGCTACACGAAGAGCGCCACCTTTTCTTTTTTCTTTTTTTTTCTTTTTTTTTTTGTATTTGTCCCGCGTGCAGTTTTATTTGTTTTTCCTATCGAAGTGGTTTTTTTTTCTACAGAATTTTGCCAGGGACAACCTTTTTGTTACCGTGGGTCCTTTTACGTGCGCTAAGCACATGCTGCACACGGGACCTCGGTTTATCGTCTCATCCGAATGACTAACGTCCAGACCACCACTCAAGGTCTAGTGGAGGGGAAGAAAATACTGGGCGGCTGAGCCGTGATTGGAACCAGTGCGCTCAGATTATCTCACTTCCTATGCGGACGCGTTACCTCCAGGCCATCACTCCTCCCTCACCAAGTTTCAGTTTTTCAATGAGGCGTCACTACGTCACGTTATGACAATGTTTAGATTTGGGATTTCCGATCTCTCTCTTCATCGTTATCGTTGTAGTAAATTGAATGATCACGATATTATTTGTCCCTTGTGCAGATGTGCTGAAGAAAATGAACTTCACTTCGTGTTACGTTGCCCTGCCTTATTTAATGACCTTAGGCTACAGTTAATTCCACCAAAATATCATAGACATCCATCTCTGTTTCGACTTTCCTTGCTAATGTCATCAACAAATGAAACCATTGTAAAACAGTTCGCTATATACTTGTATAAGGCATTCAAAATCCGCAGTTTGATATGTGATTAATTGTGCTTTTTGTGTTTGCATGTGCATTGCTAGAATTGTAGTTAAATGTTTTCTGTTCCACATTGTTCTGGAATGTAACAATTTGTGTTCACTGATCCCCTTCATGAGGGGCTACGGCCTTTATTGAATAAAAATGTTCGTTCGTTCGTCACTACGTTCGGACAAATCTACACTGACCACATCTGCGAGGCAGATGCCTGACCAGCAGCATAACCCAGCCAGGCCTTGAGTGGATGCATCTGTATGTACCCATCAGAGGGAATTTCTTCTACAGAATTTTGCAAGAGGACAACACGTCTTGTTGCTATGGGTTCTTTTCCAGTGCGCCAAGTGCCTGCTGCACACGGGACCTCGGTTTATCGTCTCATACGAATGGCTAGACGATCAATTTGATTTTCCAGTCAAATCTGTGAGAAAGGGAATCAAATCAAGACCATCACAAACACTGTAGCTGTTAGACAAGCGTCATAACCATTCTACCACCGTCTTCCTAACGCAAGGACATAACATTATGCCGAAAAGGAGGTCTCGAACCATGATCACTGGTGAACACTGGAATGGATGCCCAATGCCTAACTGATTCGGACACGGTTGCCTTCTTGAATATATTTGTCAAACGGCCTTGAAAGGCCTCTGGGAGAAACTGTTCGAAGTGTTTCTCTGAAATGTCTGTCTGTCCGTCTGTCTGTCTGCCTGTCTGTCTGCCTTTCTGTCTGTCTGTCTGTCTGTCTGTCTCTGTCTCTTTGTCTCTCTCCCTCTTTCTCTCTCTCTCTCTCTCTCTCTCTCTCTGTGTCTCTGAATAAAAAGAAGAGAAACATCCGTAGGTGCTGGGGAGGACCCAGAGAAGCACTGTCTCCACCCGCCCTTGGAACAATCCTGCCCCACCCTTGGAGGCCTGTGTTGTGTTCACGATGGGTGCAGGCACGCACAGGACACGCCATTAAGAATTCAAGGGACGTAACTGAGGGAAAAGAGACCACAGGATGCAACTCGCGACAGCCTTAAAAGAAGTATCCCCATGGGTGTACCAGCCAGTATTTCATGACTGCAGACCCCACCGGCAAAAGACACCACCCTCCAGCTGCTGAGCACACCCCACAGACCACACCTCCCCTGCCCGCAGACAGATGAAGACAGTGCCACTCCAGACACAGCCATACGGTTTCATGTGCCCTCAAGAGAGAATCCCAAGTTGTAGTCTTTCCCACTGTCAACAGGACTTTCCCTGTGGTCAGTGGGTCTTTCCTCACCGTCACTGGAATTTTCTGCAGGGTCAGCCTGTGCCTCTATGGCTCTGCCTCTGTCTATCTCTGTCTGTCTCTCTCTCTCTCTTTCATTCACTCATCACACTCACACACATTCACTCACACACACTCACTCTTTCCTTTCTCCAAAACTCTTTTTCCCAAACACTAAAACGATATCTGTGACTTTGCAACACATCATGTATGTTCGACAGAACTGGCCTTGCATCTTCGATCTAAAACCAATACCATTACTGTATTATAGAGAATATGCTAACATAACATAGACGTGTGTATAAAATGCATTAGAAAAGAAGAAGAGCAAGAACAAGAAGAACAAGATCAAATTTTTTTGTTAGATGACGATGACGATGATGAAGTGCAGGAAGAAGAAGAACCAGAACATGAACAGGAAGAAGAAGAACCAGAACACGAATATGAACAAGAACAAAGAAAAGAAGAACAAGAAAAATAAGAAAGAATGTAAACTGATTGTACCTTTTTTTTTTTTTTGACACACACTACAGGCAAACAAAGTGTGATGTGACAATTAGGCATGCATTGGAGAAAGGACAGGTTTCACACCCTCTCTCCCTCCCTCTCTCCTTCTCTCTAGAATACGAATACGGACACGCATACGAATGATTTATTCATAACGCCATAGCCCCTATGAAGGGTAAACAAACAATATCTTACCACTTTTGCTGAAAGAGAGAGAGAGAGAGAGGATGTGTGTGTGTGTGCGTGCGTGCGTGCGTGCGTGTGTGTCTGTGAGTGTGAGAGAGAGAGAGAGAGACAGAGAGAGAGAGTCAAAGAGAGAGGGATTCAGACAGAAAGACAGTGATAGACACAGAGTCAGGTAGAGAGAGACAGGCAACAAGAGACAAACAATCAGAAAGACAGACACACAGCCACAGAGAGAGAGAGAAACAGAGAGAAACAGGGAGAGAGAGAAGAAGAAGAAACAGAGAGAAAAACAGAGAGAGAGAAACAGAGAGAGAAACAGGGAGAGAGAGAAGAAGAAGAAACAGAGAGAAAAACAGAGAGAGAGAGAGAAACAGAGGAAGAGAAAGAGAGAGAGAGAGAGAGAGAGAGAAACAGAGAGAAGCAGAGAGAAAAAAACACACACAGAGAGAGAAACAGAGAGAGAGAGAGGGGGGGGGGAATCAGGGAGAGAAAAACAGAGAAAGGGAATACAGGAACAAGACAGTCAACATATGTACACATAGAGAGAGAAACAGAGACAGACAGACAGACAGACACAGATAGACAGAGAGAACTTAAAACAAAGACAAATAAACAGGCAAGAGTCAAGAGACAGTCCACATTCGAATAAGATGACAAACCGAGGACCCGTGTGCACCATGCACTTACCGCACGTAAAAGAGCCCACGGCAACAAAAGGGATGTGCCTGGCCAAGTTCTGTAGACATTTCCACTTTGTTTGATAATAAAATAAGTACACTTGCAGACAGTATGGACACACAAAAAAAAAAAAAAAAAAAAAAAGAAAAGAAAAATGTAGGTGGCTCTTCACTGCACTGGCGAAGCACTCTCCACAGTGAGAACCAACATGGATTTCACAAAGAGAAATGTTTAGTTGCAAACATTAACACGACACGACACGACACGACACGATACGATACGATACGATACGATACGATACGGTACGACACGATACGATACGATGCGATGCGATGCGACATGATACGATACGATGCGATTCGAAGCGATGCAATATTGTGCAGTACAGTGCAGTACAGTACCGTACAGCCAAAGAATCATCAGAAAACTACACTGGACACCGCTACAGCTATACTTGTAAAGAAAGAAAATGACCACACTACATAATTATATGCCATTTTACACAGGCTCCACCATGTGCAGTGATGGCCTAGAGGTAACGCGACCGCCTAGGAAGCGAGAGAATCTGAGCGCGCTGGTTCGAATCACGGCTCAGCTGTCGATATTTTCTCCCCCTCCACTAGACTTTGAGTGGTGGTCTGGACGCTAGTCATTCGGATGAGACGATAAACCGAGGTCCCGTGCATTTAGCGCACGTAAAAGAATCCACGGCAACAAAAGGGTTGTTCCTGGCAAAATTTCGTAGAAAAATTCCACTTCGATAGGAAAAACAAATAAAACTGAACGCAAGAAAAAACAGAAAATAAAAAGGGTGGCGCTGAAGTGTAGCGACGCGCTCTCCCTGGAAAGAACAGCCCCGAATTTCACACAGACAAATCTATTGTGATAAAAAGAAATACAAATACAAAACAAACAAAAAAAAAGTATTTCTATTGTACTACATTTAGTCACAGCAAATTTCTCTCCTGTGCTTGCCCCGTCCACCCAGCGGAGAACGTTTCGCCACAGTGCTGCGCCACCCTTCATTCTGTCTGCAAATGTCTTTCTTTCACGATCAATCAAAATGGATTTTCCTACATAATTTTGCCACGGTCAGTCCTTTGTTGCTGTGATTCTTTCTTTTCTTTTCTTTTTTTTCTTTTTTTTATTTTTATTTTTTATTTTTTACCTGCGCTTAAATTAAATGCATGTCGCATATGTGACCACGGTTTTATCACCTCGTGTGAATGACTAGATCCAGACCATGACACAAGGCATAGTGGAGGTGGGGGCGGGTGGGGTGTTGGGGGGGATGGGGGGGTGGTGGTGAAAATCCTTGTCTGTGTGTGACACTTCTTCTTCCTTCGTGGGCTGCAACTCCCACGTTCACTCGAATGCACACTAGTGGGCTTTTACGTGCATGACCGTTTTTACCCCGCCGTGTAGGCAGCCATACTCCGCTTTCGGGGGTGTGCATGCTGGGTATGTTCTTGTTTTCCATAACCCACCGAACGCTGTCATGGATTACAGGATCTTTAACGTGCGTATTTGATTTTCTGCTTGCGTATACACACGAAGGGGGTTCAGGCACTGGCAAGTCTGCACATATGTTGACCTGGGAGATGGGAAAAATCTCCACCCTTTACCCACCAGGCGCCGTCACCGAGATACGAACCCGGGACCCTCAGATTGAAAGTCCAACGCTTTCACCACTCGGCTATTGCGCCCGTCAAATATAATAT
Source organism: Babylonia areolata (assembly GCF_041734735.1). Lineage (NCBI taxonomy): Eukaryota > Metazoa > Mollusca > Gastropoda > Neogastropoda > Buccinidae > Babylonia > Babylonia areolata. The sequence goes on from NC_134884.1 coordinate 40,032,995, forward strand.
GGGACACGAACCCGCGAACACTCGCTTCCTAGTTGGGCGTAGTTACACAAGGGACATCGCTCACACACACACACACACACACACACACACACACACACACACACACACACACACACACACACACACACACACACACACACACGCACGCACACGCACGCACGCACACACACGCACGCACACACACACACACACACACACACACACACACACGCACGCACACGCACGCACGCACACACACACACACACACACACACACTTGTTGCCTTTCATCTACTTGTTTCCTCTCTCTCTCTCTCTCTCTCTCTCTCTCTCTCTCTCTCTCTCTCTCTCTCTCTCTCTCTCTCTCTCTCTCTGTGTGTGTGTGTGTGTGTGTGGCTCTCCCGCTCTCTCTCTCTCTTGTATATTTTTGTAATACATTTTTTTCATTGATGGCTTGATGTTAAAAAAAATTAAAAAAGCAAAAAAAAAGCAATTGTTGCTTATTCAATTTACCACCTTGAAATAAACTCTTGACTTGACACACACACATCGCACAGTCCAGCAAAAGAAGATAACCAAAGTGCAAGCGACTTCCACACTCACTGCGGCTGACCAGAGAAAGAAAAACAAGAGAGGCAAGGCCTTCAAGACTCACTTGTGAAAAATTAACTCCCCTAGCATTAATTACAGAGTAATTTCCCTTTTTTACTATCTGCACCAAAACGTTTGCAAAATAAATAAAAATTCCATGCTTAGCAAAAGAAGTTCCTGTTTGAACCAAAAAATGATAATAATGACTCCTCTTGTTGTTGTGTTAGAATAAGAGGTCAAAGTGCCAAGTTTAGAGAATACAAAAAATATAAATATAACAGTAAATGCAGTTTGCATATAATTAGGCTTCTTTTTTATTTTTTTGTGCCCATCCCAGAGGTGCAATATTGTTTTAAACAAGATGACTGGAAAGAACTGAATTTTTCCTATTTTTATGCCAAATTTGGTGTCAACTGACAAAGTATTTGCAGAGAAAATGTCAATGTTAAAGTTTACCACGGACACACAGACACACAGACACACACACACACACACACACACACACACACACACACACACACACACACACACACACACACACACACACACACACACACACACACAACCGAACACCGGGTTAAAACATAGACTCACTTTGTTTACACAAGTGAGTCAAAAAAAGGACACAGCCTCAAAGCCCACCTCCTGACCAGTGTGTTGGGTCCTATGCGTAGAGTAGAAATCTGCTCCCTCACCAACCACCCCGCCCTTCCCCACACACACCCCCCTCACATCTCCTTTCCATCTTAACCCTTTGAGCCCTGAGTTCCTGAGCAATTTTAACCCTCCTGCCTGAGCTCCTGAGCCAAAATTTGCAAATATTTGGTATTTAATGTGTCACGGCAGATATAAAAAGAGTACCCTGACCACTGCTTTACCGGTGGTAGAGAAAAAAATGATATGATGCCTAGCCACCGGTTGAGCGGTGCGTAAACACTTGTGTCGTGTTTTGCTATTGGTTGACTTATATTGAAATCTTTTTTTATCCAAAGCACATGCACAAAACACAGTGAAAAGGCACGGCCATGTTGGTACTACGTTCGCTGACGTCAGAATATTACGGTTTTTCTGATTGCAAAACACGACACAAGTGTTTACGCACCGCTCAACCGGTGGCTAGGCATTATGTCATTTTTCTCTACCACCAGTAAAGCGGTGGTCAGGGCTCAAATGGTTAACTCTCTCCATACGAACGGCGAAAGAGACGACGTTAACAGCGTTTCACCCCAATTACCATAATCAAAATATTGCAAGCGGAAGGCTCTTATACTGAAGAGGTAAATGTTGACAAAGAATACCACAATTCTGACGACGGAAGCTAAAGGTTGGGACATTCAGACACCCACTGGACATCCGAGGGGTCTGTGTAGAGGAGAAGAGAGGACTGGCCGTACTGAGGGAGTTAAAGAAGGTGTGGTGGTGTAGCCTATGTGGATCAGTGAGCGGACGCTGTGACACCACCCACCTTGAAACTGAAAGAGACGGACAGAAAGTAGCTGTCTTCTTCTTCTTCTTCTGCGTTCACTCGTATGCACACGAGTGGGCTTTTACGTGTATGACCGTTTTTACCCCGCCATGTAGGCAGCCATACTCCGTTTTCGGGGGCGTGCATGCTGGGTATGTTCTTGTTTCCATAACCCACCGAACGCTGACATGGATTACAGGATCTTTAACGTGCGTATTTGATTTTCTGCTTGCATATACACACGAAGGGGGTTCAGGCACTAGCAGGTCTGCACATATGTTGACCTGGGAGATCGTAAAAATCTCCACTCTTTATCCACGAGGCGCCGTCACCGTGATTCGAACCCGGGACCCTCAGACTGACAGTCCAACGCTTTAACCACTCGGCTATTGCGCCCGTCAAAAGTAGCTGTCAATTTGTCGGAAGTGGACACATTCCCTCAGAGGGGAAAATTGATGAAAGACAGACAGATCTCAACTGCACAACATCAATATCACGTGGTGACGGGGATGACACGGGGAACAGGCCACCACCGGCGACGGGCGCAATAGCCGAGTGGTTAAAGCGTTGGACTTTCAATCTGAGGGTCCCGGGTTCGAATCACGGTGAGGCGCCTGGTGGGTAAAGGGTGGAGATTTTTACGATCTCCCAGGTCAACATATGTGCAGACCTGCTAGTGCCTGAACCCCCTTCGTGTGTATATGCAAGCAGAACATCAAATACGCACGTTAAAGATCCTGTAATCCATGTCAGCGTTCGGTGGGTTATGGAAACATGAACATACCCAGCATGCACACCCCCGAAAACGGAGTATGGCCGCCTACATGGCGGGGTAAAAACGGTCATACACGTAAAAGCCCACTCGTGTGCATACGAGTGAACGCAGAAGAAGAAGAAGGCTACCACCAGCTACCGGCGATGACAAATCGTTGATCATGCATGTACAAGCACGTACAAAGAAAAAAAACACAAAAAAAACAACACTACAGTAGCCAGCTCCAATGGAGTCGTTACTTACTCTGGACTAAAGCTTTGAGGGAGAG
>NC_134884.1:40041072-40046072 GCF_041734735.1 Babylonia areolata
GAGAGAGACAGGGAGGAGTGAGAGAGAGAGAGGGAGTGAGAGAGAGAGAGAGGAGTGAGAGAGAGAGAGAGGAGTGAGAGAGAGAGGGAGGAGTGAGAGAGAGAGAGGGAGGAGTGAGAGAGAGGGAGGGAGGAGTGAGAGAGAGAGAGAGGAGTGAGAGAGAGAGACAGGGAGGAGTGAGAGAGAGAGAGATAGGGAGGAGTGAGAGAGAGAGGGAGGAGTGAGAGAGAGGGAGGGAGGAGTGAGAGAGAGAGAGAGAGGGAGGAGTGACAGAGAGAGAGAGAGGGAGGAGTGAGAGAGAGAGGGAGGGAGGAGTGAGAGAGAGAGGAGTGAGAGAGAGAGAGAGAGGGAGGAGTGAGAGAGAGAGGGAGGGAGGAGTGAGAGAGAGAGGGAGGAGTGAGAGAGAGAGGGAGGAGTGAGAGAGAGAGAGAGGGAGGAGAGAGAGAGAGAGAGAGGGAGGAGTGAGAGAGAGAGGGAGGAGTGAGAGAGAGAGAGAGGAGTGAGAGGGAGAGAGAGGGAGGAGTGAGAGAGAGGGAGAGGAGTGAGAGAGAGAGGGGGGGAGGAGTGAGAGAGAGAGAGAGAGGAGTGAGAGAGAGAGGGAGGAGTGAGAGAGAGAGAGAGGAGTGAGAGAGAGAGAGAGGGAGGAGTGAGAGAGAGAGAGAGGAGTGAGAGAGAGAGAGAGGGGGAGGAGAGAGAGAGAGAGGGAGGAGTGAGAGAGAGAGAGGGGGAGGAGTGAGAGAGAGGGAGAGGAGTGAGAGAGAGAGAGGGGGAGGAGTGAGAGAGAGAGGGAGGAGTGAGAGAGAGAGAGAGAGGAGTGAGAGAGAGAGAGGGAGGAGTGAGAGAGAGAGAGAGAGGAGTGAGAGAGAGAGGGGGAGGAGAGAGAGAGAGAGAGAGGGAGGAGTGAGAGAGAGAGGGAATGGGAGAGGAAGAGAAAAAAGAGAGAAGTAGGGTGGAGAAGGAAGAGACAGAGAGACAGAGAAATAGAAATAGATATATAGACAGAGATCCAGATTCGGATACGGATAATTTCTTCTTCTTCTTCTTCTTCTTCTTCTTCTTCTTCTTCTTCGTTCGTGGGCTGCAACTCACACGTTCACTCGTGTGTACATGAGTGGGCTTTTACGTGCATGACCGTTTTTACCCCGCCATGTAGGCAGCCATACTCCGTTTTCGGGGGTGTTCATGCTGGGTATGTTCTTGTTTCTATAACCTACCGAACACTGACATGGATTACAGGATCTTTTACGTGCGCATTTGAACTGCTTGCGTATACACACGATGGGGGTTCAGGCACAAGTAGGTCTGCACATATGTTGACCTGGGAGATCGGAAAAAATCTTCACCCTTTAAGCTTTACCCAGCAGACGCCGTTACCGAGATTCGACCCCGGAACCCTCAGATTGAAAGTCCAATGCTTTAACCACTCGGCTGTTGCGCCCGTCGCTTCAGAAACAAATTTTGCCATTTCGGTCACAGAGAGAGAGAGAGAGAGAGGGGGGGGGGGGGTATGCGATACGTGTAGATGTGATGTGCTTTCTAAACTAGCAGCATTTGAGATTTATATTAAATTAAAAGTTCCGCGTTCGTTCCCATTTTTCAAATGCTTTATCTAATTTTCTTCCAATCTGCAGATGAGGATAGACATACCACACTAAGCACATGATTTTTGCTGGCATTGTCACATGTTGCCAAAGTGTGTGTGTGTGTGTGTGTGTGTGTGTGTGTGTGTGTGTGTGTGTGTGTGTGTGTGTGTGTGTGTGTGTGTGTGTGTGTGTGTGTGTGTGTGTGTGTGTGTGTGTGTGTGTGTGTGTGTGTGTGTGTGTGTGTGTGTGTTACTGCACATGTATGATGCGAAAATATAAATTTTCATAAATTCAACTTTAACTGCATGTCTATCTATCTGTCTATCTATCTATCTATCTATCTATCTATCTATCTATCTCTTTCTCTCTAATATGTTTTCTTTGTTTTGCTTCATTCTTATTCTTCCTTCGTATGTGTGTGCACTATTTGTAATGGTTAAATTAGCAATGACATATTGGAAGAATTTGCCACGCCCAAAATCAAAATCCTTGAATAAATCGTTAGGAGTTCTCAGAATTCTCTCTCTCTCTCTCTCTCTCTCTCTCTCTCTCTCTCTCTCTCTCACGTATTCAGACTACGATCAGCTATGGCGTCTTAGAATACTGGTTTGTTTTTTGATGATAATTATGACCGCGCTGCTCTCCCCAGGAAGAGCGCGTCGCTATAGTACAGCGCCACCCCCCCCCCCCCCCCCTTTTTTTTTTTTCCTGCTTGCAGTTTTATTTGTTTTTTTCCTATCCAAGTGGATTTTTCTACAGAATTTTGCCAGGAACAACCCTTTTGTTGCCGTGGGTTCTTTTAAGTACATGCTGCACACGGGATCTCGGTTTATCGTCTCATCCGAATGACTAGCGTCCAGACCACCACTCAAGGTCTAGTGGAGGGGGAGAAAATATTGGCGGCTGAGCCGTGATTCGAACTAGCGCGCTCAGATTCTCTCGCTTCCTAGGCGGACGCGTCACCCCAAGGCCATCACTCCACATATGTGTGCTGTTGTAACTGATGTATATTAGCAAGGACAGTTTGGAAGAATGAGTCATGCTAAAAATCTTAATCCTTGAATAAAAAATAAAATAAAATAAATAAATAATTATGACCGCGTATGTCTTGCTGTTTTTGATTTATAGTCATGTGCATGTTCCCCTTCATGAATTATCTTTAAACGTCTCTCTCTCTCTCTCTCTCTCTCTCTCTCTCTCTCTCTCTCTCTCTCTCTCATTACTTTCTTTTTCTTTCTCGGACATTCACCACCACCACCACCACAACAACAACAACAAAACAAACAAACAAACAAAAAACCCAACTCAGATGTGTTGCACCCGGATAACTATTCAGTGATGTCCCTTGTTTTTGATGTGAACTGATCCAAGCAGAGTGATGACGATGTCTTTATTTGGTCTTGTACCGTCCAATATTATTTGTTCTGCACTCTCTCCTCATGGTCTCTGGGGAGGGGAGATGATCGTCTTTAGATGGTGTCGATGTCGGGGAAGGGAGCGGGAGGGGATGTGGGGGGAGGTAAGGGCGGGGGGGGGGGGGTCTTGATCGTCCAGCATGCTGATCTCTGATGCTTTGGTGTTTTTTTGTTTGTTCTGATAATAATAATAATAATAATAATAATAATAATAATAATATTCATATAGCGCTGAATCTTGTGCAGAGACAAATCCAAGCGCTTTCACACCAGTCATTCACACGCATGCATAACTCTGATAAAACTGAAGACAAGGAAGAGGCAGGGGAGGGAGGCTATTTTGGGAAGAGGTGGGTTTTAAGGCCAGACTTGAAAGAGCTGAGTGAGGAGACCTGACGAAGTGAAAGAGGAAGTTCATTCCAATTACAAGGCCCAGAGACAGAGAAAGAACGGCGGCCAACAATGGAGTGTTTGAAAATGTTCTTCTTTATTTCGATGGAGACCCTTCTATCGATGTGGTGAAAAATGAAGAGAACTGCGAGAAGTAAACGCCAACACATGCACGTGTGCGAAATCCGTTATTGGCACTACTATCTATCTGTATATCTATCTATTTATCTGTCTATATATCTATCTATCTACCTGTCTGTCTGTCTATCCATCTACATGTGAATATATACATATATGTATGTATATATATATATATATATATATATATGTATGTATGTGTGTGTGTGTGTGTGTGTGTGTGTTTTGGTGTGTGTGTGTGTGTGTGTGTGTGTGTGTGTGTGTGTGTGTGTGTGTGTGTGTGACCTGGACACTAACTGATTATTTATCTTTCTTTCCACAATTCGAATTCCCGTCCCGGCACGCGCGCGCACGCGCGCGCAACACACACACACACACACACACACACACACACACACACACACACACACACACACACACACACACACACACATGTGAGCTTTGATTAACGGAGCACCTCAGACGCGGCCGTGTGTCACCAATCGATATGGACTGAACATACTGGAATTTCACGCGTGAGCGCTCATGTACCTACGTACGCACACACGTACACGCACACATACGCACATACACACAAGCATAAACATGCGAGCGCGTGTGCGCACACATACACATATTAATATACGTGCGCGCGCACACACACACACACACACACACACACACACACACACACACACACACACACACACACACGTGCGGACCAGCCCTCTCACCCCCACTCCCCCACTTCCCGACACCCCCCCCCTCCCCCGTCCCCCAACCCAACCCGAGTGGCTTATCGTCCCTAGGGGGCAGCAAAGAAGCGTCCATCATCAGTTTTAAGCCGACGGATGACAGGTAGTATAGGCATAATGACAGACATTGATGCCAAAGCCGGTGTGATGCTCAAGAATGGCCCCTCTACCTCCAAATTAACTCCATGGAGTCTTTTGGGGGAAAAAAAAAACAACAACTGGAAATGACATCCCCATGGGAGAGTTAGCCCGGGCAAAACTCTAACTCTTGCTCTGAAATGACTCTGAAGTAAGCCACGTTCTTACTGAATTTGGTTAGAAGGTGTACATTAGTATAGCACTGCTTAAGAAAAGAAAAAAAAAAAAACGGCAAGAAAAAAACAGGGTAGAGTTAATTTGTGACAGCGCACTTAACACGTTCCATTCCTTGGATCCTGGTTGCACGAGGTAATCTTTGCAGTGCTAAGTTTGCTTAGTTTGCTAAGAGTTAAGAACGTTCCAAAGTATATGGAAATTTAACCGTGGAGTCGGAAAAATTCTGAACGATAAGCAGCTCTCGGCGCTGTTAAATTGGTATGTTAAGGGTGCAACAACACAGCCCTCGTCCCAGAACACTGCATGATGAGTCAAAGAAGGCTGATCTTTTTTTCTTTTTTTTTTTCCACGCCAACAGTTAGTCACGGACATTGCCACTTTAACTCTCTCCATACGAACGGCGAAAGAGACGACGTTAACAGCGT
>NC_134884.1:40051072-40056072 GCF_041734735.1 Babylonia areolata
TGTAAGGACTATGAGAGTAATATTTTCAAACTGAGGTCGAAAGTGTTCTTACTTTAATTACTAGATTTACCACTGTATGTGACCAAGGATCTGATTGCTTCTTCTTCTTCTTCTTCGTTCGTGGGATGCGACTCCCACGTTCACTTGTATACACGAGTGGGCTTTTACGTAAATGGCCATTTTTACCCCTGCCATGTGTAGGCAGTCATACTCCGTTTTCGGGGGATAGGAGTACATGCTGAGTATGTTATTGTTTCTACAACCCCTAAAGATGACATGAATTATGGGATCTTTGACGTGCGTATTTGATCTTCTGAATGCACATATACACGAAGGGGGTTCATGCACTGGCAGGTCTGCACGTCTGTTGACCTGGGAGATCGGAAAACTCTCCACCCCATATCCACCAGGTGTCTTCCGACAATGGTCGCCTGGATTACACTCCTGTCTAGTTTTGTATGTTTTATATTGAAAGAGTAAATGGGACTCGTCTTCGGTAGTAATTTGTTTTACAAACCGGGCAGGTGTTTTGAATGAATGGATGATAATTCATGGATGCTTATGTAGCGCCTATCCTCGGTCGGAGGCAAGCTACAAGCGCTTTACAAACACGGGGTCATTTGCACAACAGGCTGTCTGTCTGGGTAGAGTCGACTGACAGCTGCCATTGGACGCTCATCATTCATTTCCTCTGTCATTCATTCAGGTTTCAGTCACGCACACATACAGACAGACATGTAAGATTTTACGTGTATGACGTTTTGTGTATTTGCACCACGGAGTTGGCAGCCACACTCAGTTTTCAGGGGTGTGCATGCTGGGTATGTTCTTGTTTCCATACTCCACCGAAAGCTGACGTGGATTACTATGTCTTTAATGTGCGTATTTGATCTTCTGCGTACATATACACACGAAGGGGGTTTCTACGGTGTCTGATATCAACCAGGTTTTATTTGTATTCGGACGAAAAGTCCTGGTTTGAAATCTGGCTTGCTTATCCCTTTTCCATTTCTATGTAACGACTTGTAAATATTTATCGGCATATCAGTTACTGTTAAAAGAAAGAAACAATTATTGTTAAAAGAAAAGAAGCAATGTATAAATTAGTTATAATCTCTTCCATGTGAGCGTGCCCATCGTGTTAGAATATGCATGTCATTGGATCTTTGAATTCTGAAACAAATGCATTATAATGATAATCCCTTACTTCATGACTTGCCCAAACAATGCCAAACCCGTTTTCAGTGACCAATTTCTTTATATTAGAAAAATGAAAACGTGGGGCAGCGGAAAATGTACTGTGGATATGTGTCGCATTTTCTGTAACATTTTCAAAATTCCCCTTAGTTCGTTTGGTTTGGTGTGAGGGTGGCGGCAGAGAAAGAGCTGGTCCGACAACGTCAAGGAATGGACCAAAATGACGATGCCAGATCTCCTCACGACAGCTGCCAACAGAACGGCGTGGCTTGGTGTGAGGGTGGCGGCAGAGAAAGAGCTGGTCCGACAACGTCAAGGAATGGACCAAAATGACGATGCCAGATCTCCTCACGACAGCTGCCAACAGAACGGCGTGGCTTGGTGTGAGGGTGGCGGCAGAGAAAGAGCTGGTCCGACAACGTCAAGGAATGGACCAAAATGACGATGCCAGATCTCCTCACGACAGCTGCCAACAGAACGGCGTGGCTTGGTGTGAGGGTGGCGGCAGAGAAAGAGCTGGTCCGACAACGTCAAGGAATGGACCAAAATGACGATGCCAGATCTCCTCACGACAGCTGCCAACAGAACGGCGTGGCGAGCTATGACATCTTCCTCATGTCCCCCCAACGACCCCAGCGGCCGAGGGAATGAGTGAGTGAGGGTGGAACTCCTGGTGCAGGTTTTGGCCCAGACTGACTGTTCTGTCTTTCGCGCCAGGCTCTTATTCACGTGCTTAAGGTCGTCTTCACTGCTTTTAAGGCTACGCTCCCTCAAAAATACGGCTAAGTCCTTCGACACCCTTTGCAACATCTGTCCTGCCAGCATGAGGTCCAACAAATCGTCATATGTTTTGTCTGTTTTAGAGAGATCAATCCATCTCCCAAGGAGATGACGCATTTGTTCACCAAATGACAAAAACGATTCAGTTGGTTCAGGGCGACAAGAACGAAATTCTCAGCATTGCATTGAAATTTCACAAGAAGATTTTGTTTTAATGTATCGTAGTCAATAAGACTCTATCCACGTTCAGGCTGTGATCAAGATTGAGTGCCTGGCCTTCTAACAGTGCACTTAGTAAAACTAGCCAGTCTGTTTCATTCACTTAAAGATCTTACAACCAATACTAACATACAATTACAAACTTAAACACACACTGTGCTGCAGCTGTTTATATTCGTTTTCAGAAAAAAAAATCGTCATTAACTATAGCAGGATGTGTCAGTTTATTATGTTCATTATGGGTGGTCGAGCAAACATTTGTTGTCAGCGGTTGTAAGTTAGTCTCTTATTTTCTGTATTTGCGTTTAATTGTACGAGGGTTGAGAATATGAATTTCCCCCTTTTTTTTCCCCAACATTGATTTTCTGTCCAGTCGAAAAAAAAGATATTTTGGCCTATATCCCATGTATACCCCTGTCACTAGCTTAAGCTGATCCATGGACGCCATATCCAGAGAGAAAAAAATCACCAGCCAATACATCAACAATATCTGTTGTTTTGTGTGTTTTTTTCAAGGTACTGGATTGACAACATTTTAGGGATAGAACACTTATAACAATTCCAAATCTCTATAGCATTGAAAAATGTAATAAATGCATTTCAAAAACGAAACAAACACGTAAGTCAGGGGTCACCAATTACAAAGACATCCAATCATACCCGTTTTGATAAAGACAAAAATTTCACATCTCACTCCTCTCAGTCAGCCATGTTCACGTGCACAATAAGAATCACACAGGAGACGGATATCTTTGCAAATATTTATTAAAAAAAACAAACACTATATTTGAAAATTCATACATTCACTCACACAATCACTCTAGATATGGTCGAAGAGCAACAACACACAACACACTGCACAACACATGCCAGGAATACTCATGTCCTTCAAGAGTTCGTTTCACTCCAGTCCTCAGTCCAGAACACCAGGCTGCTCCTCAGCGCCTTCTCCACAGCTTGTTCTGCCCTCGACGTGGTGGCGCCATCAGCGGTTACTGCTGCTGCTGCTGTTGCGGCTGGGTCTCAGCCCAGCGCCAACCCACAAGCTCTGAGCACTAGGGTTTCAGAGCCCAAGTTTTCTGCGGCTGTAAGCCGAACGGCTGCACAGGAAGGATGACCAGCACACATATTCTTACACCTTTTCATCTTTTGGCGAATCACAACCCTCCTTCCCCCCCTCCACCCCAGTGTTTAACCCCCCCACCCCCACCCACCACCCCCCTTCTTTTCCTTTGTAAATATTGCTCACCTTTTTCTCTGTCCTTTTTTTTCCTTTTTTTTTCTTTTGGTGTTTTTTTTTGTTTGTTTTGTTATTTTTTTGTTTTTTTACTCCTCACAGTTCTTAGTTTTACCTCTGTCTTGGTTTTGTCCTCTCTTTTCTTCTCCATTCTCTACTTTTCTCCCCATGAAGAAGGGCCTAGGGCCCGAAACGTCGGGAAACTCTTTTCATCATAGGACAAGTTACCACCGACAGGTCAGTCTGAACCGTTTTTTTTTTCGCCTGATGACAAACAAGTTGTGTCAGAGAACACGCATCTACCTGAACTCTCACCTGAACATCCGTATAAGAAAAATAAATGTTCACTCAAGCGCTTCATGCGCCTCGTGCAGACGCATATATCAAAATTGCCTCTCTCAACAAAGTGTTATGCCACATCGATGAAATAAATGGCGTTGGAACCACAGCACCAACAACAGCAAAACTACTACAACTACAACTACTACTACTACTACTACTACTTCTTTTATCTACAAAGCGCCTTTCCATATAGACATGTTGTTGCTGTACAATGTAAAACACGAACAACAAGGCACCCGACGTTTAAAACATGAATTTAAACGATAAAATAAAATGAAAAGCTTACATGCGTGACCCGATACAGACAGCCAACCAACCACTCGAAGCAATTTCCAAGTAATGAGCTTTCTCTCATTCTCCTTCTTTCTTCTGCGCTTTTCTTTCTTTCTTATATATATATATATATATATATATATATATATATATATATATATATGTGTGTGTGTGTGTGTGTGTGTGTGTGTGTGTGTGTGTGTGTGTGTGTGGTGTGTGTAAACGTTTGGTATTGAGAGAGAGGGAGGGAGAGAGAGAGAGAGAGGGGGGAGGACGGAAAAGGAGACAGAGACAAACAGACAAACAGACAGACAGACGGAAAGATACAGGGACAGACAGAGACAGACAGACAGACAGACAGGCGAGCAGACAGACGGACAGAGTCAGAGAGACAGAAGGATTGCGACATGGCCCAGAATTGATCCATCGGCCTGGTAGCTAGCAGTGTTGTTGACACAGCCTGTGTGTGCACATCCCTGCTCTCTCTCTCTCTCTCTCTCTCTCTCTCTCTCTCTCTCTCTCTCTCTGTGTCTGTATGTCTGTCTGTCTCCCTGTGTGTGTGTGTGTGTGTGTGTGTGTTTCTCTCTCTTGCTCTCATTGTACTACAATTAGCCAGACACATTTTCAACACTCTGACTCGGAACTCTCTCTCTCTCTCTCTAACACACACACACACACACACACACACACACACACACACACACACACACACACTTGCTGTCTCCCTTTCTCTCTCTACCTTCCTCGCCGTCTCTCTATCTCTCTTTCCCTCTCTGTCCATCTCTCTTTTTCTCTTTCCCTCTCTGTCTCTCTATCTCTCTTTCTCTCTCTCCTTCCTCTATCTCCCTCTCTCTCCCCCTCCACTCTCTCTCTCTCTATCTCTTTCCCCCTCCCCCTCTATCTCCCTCTATCTCTCTCTCTCTGTGTCTCTCTCCCTCCCTACGCCCCCACT
>NC_134884.1:40058572-40063572 GCF_041734735.1 Babylonia areolata
ACACGCACACAAACACACAGACCTAAACAGACACACAAACACACACATACACACACGCACAGAGGCTGCCACTGATTGGCCGCAAGAGGGATGGGAAAAGATCTCTGATGCCAAGAACGTGGCGTCTAGTGTGTTGCTCAGTCTGTTGTATTAGGAAAAGCCCACAGAGACTTTGTTCCGTTCTGAAGAAATTTGCGCAAAGTTGGTTTGGAAATGATGCCGATATTTGTTTGATTTGCAAAGCATCGTGCTCTAACTTTCATGCTGGACTTACGGCCGCTCCCTCTCTTTGCTTTTATTTCTTTGAGGCGATCGATGGTGTGATGGCCTTGTACCTATTCTTTTTGATATTCTGACTTTTCTGAGGATTTCCGATTTTCCTAGATGAAGGCCGCTCGTTGTTGTTGCGTTACCAGCAAGTCTGTCAGCTCGCTCATTTCCCTTAACACCTGCATGTCCCGGGCAGTATGACCATGTACGTTTTTTAATCTGAAAGTTGCGCATTGCCTCATGCCACTCTGGGCTTCCCTTGACATTTAAGAAGGCCTGACTAAGCGCGTTGGGTTACGCTTGGGTTACGCTGCTGGTCAGGCATCTGCTTGGCAGATGTGGTGTAGCGTATATGGATTTGTCCGAACGCAGTGACGCCTCCTTGAGCTACTGAAACTGAAACTGACATTTAAACAGAGAACTACAATCGTAACTCCCTACAAAACTGCACTTCGAAGACTTGCACAAGGAAGTGAATACAAATGCGTTGAGGCACGATATCAGAAAGCTTTGAGAGAGGCTTTTCGGCTTTGTACCTTTGTTTGCCTTTGTATCTCTTTGCGCCTCTGTATGCCTTTATAATCCTTTGTGCCTCTGTATACCTTTTCATTCTTTGTGCATCAGCATGCGTGTTTATTTATTTATTATTTATTTATCTATTTGTGTGAAAGAAAAGATGCAGGGAAAAAAAGCTGGCAGCATTGACTTTTTGACGTTTTCGCGGCTATGCAGGATCGAAACTTCACACAGTTCGTTAATGGATCCAACGGGAAGCAAGGACAGAAAGAAAAAGCGCTGAAGAAAGAAAGAGAATGAGAGAAAGCTCATTACTTGGAAGTTGCTTAGAGTGTTTTTGGTTGGCTGTCTGTATCGGGTCCTGCATATAAGCTTTTCATTTTATTTTAGTGTTTAAATTCATGTTTTAAACGTCGGGTGTTTTGTTGTTGTTGTTTTACATTGTACAGCAACAACATGTCTATATGGAAAGGCGCTTTGTAGATAAAAGAAGTAGTATTAGTTTTGCTGTTGTTGGTGCTGTGGTTCCAACGCCATTTATTTCATCGATAATCACTTCGTGATATAACATTGTGGTATGAGACAAAATCTATCTGTGTCCTTTAGGACGAACACGGAGATAGAAAGAATTGCAGTTTGTCCTTTTTTTTATCCCGTTTAATTAATATACGATTTTTATCAACATTTTCTTGTGTGTGTGTGATTGTTGTTGTTGTTTGTTTGTTGTTGTTGTTTTTTTGTTTTTTTGCAGTAGTATTTTATCAACCGATTCTGTTTAAATTGAACCTCTTGATGTCTTTAATCTCCTTTGAAAATGAATTGTTAAAATTGCTGTTTGTTTGGGGGGGGGGGGGGGGGGGGGGGGGAGGGGGCGGCGGCGGGGGGGGGGGGGGGGGGAGTTGGGTTTTCTTGTTTTGTTTTTGTTTTGTTTTGTTTTGTTTTTGTCTTTGCCTTTGTTTCTTTGGGAGTTGTTGGGGTTTTTTTATGCTTATACAAACAAAAAAATACAAGTTCCGAGAAACCACCACGTCATAAAAATTTTGATTTTTCGACATTCTGTTTCATAGCGCAGTCTAGTCTATGTTGCTGTTATATTTTCACATAATCATGTTATAATGTGGTATTTTTATGTTGTTGTTGTTGTTGTTGTTCACATATCATATATGAGTGGAGTACTGATATGACGATGCAATTCCTTTCTTCATTTTTTTTTTTTTTTTTTTTTTTTAATCGCAAGTTTCCTGAACATGGAACTCTTTCATGTTATTATGTCATTTTCAAGATTTTTTTTTTCTTGTTTTTGTTCTTGTTCCTCTTCTTGTTCGTCTTAATCTTCTTGTTCATCATCATTATCATCATCGTCGTCATCGTCGTCGTCGTCATCATCATCATCATCATCATCATCAACATCATCATTATCGTCGTCGTCATCATAGTCATCACCGTCAGCATCATCATCATCATCATCATCATCTTCTTCTTCTTCTTCTTCTTACGTGAATTGCAACTCCCACATTCAGTCATACCTATGGGTTGGCGTTTACATATAAGAATGTCCGTTTTTACCCCTACGTTTAGGACACTATGCTCCTTTTTTTTCTTCTTTTTTTTTCTTTTTTTTTTTTTTTTTTTTTTTTTTTTGAGGGGAGGGGGTAAATTTCATGAATTGAAGTTCCCACATACGATCTTTTAAAAATTTGAATTAACTCTCTCCATACGAAAGGCGAAAGATACGACGTTAACAGCGTTTCACCCCAATTACCATCATCAAAATATTGCAAGCGGAAGGCTCTTATACTAAAGACGTGAATGTTGACAAAGAATACCACAATTATTCTGACGACGGAAGCTAAAGGTTGGGTCATTGAGACACCCACTGGACATCCGAGGGATCTGTGTAGAGGAGAAGAGAGGACTGGCCGTACTGAGCGAGTTAAGAAAAATGATTGGAACACCAGCCATGTAGACTGCTTAATCCCTTGAGTCTGAAGAATCGCGTCCATTGTCTTAATGACGGAAGCAAAGACATTGGAGAAATCGATTTCAAAATCACTTCATTGCAGGCTTAAGTGCAAGGAAACGATGACGTCATTTGTGTCTATGTGTTTCCGGGTTTCTCGTTGTGCCGTTAGGGATTAGAAGATGGATGGATCCTTCTCCTTCTGGTTACAAGATACGACCTTTTTTTTTTTTTTTTTTTTCTCCCTGATTACAATTCATCCTTACAATGAAATGATACTCTTTTTGTTATCGTTCTTTTTTGTTTGTTTGTCTGTTTGTTTGTTTGCAAGGTTCGATCGAAAATTAGGACCAGTGATTTTATTTCTGTTTGTGTAACTTAGGAAATAAAGAACCACACAGCGCGCGCACCACACACACACACACACACACACACACACACACACACAAACACGCACAAACACACACGCGCGCGCACACACACACACACACACACACACAGAGACACACACACACACACGCACACACACACACACACACACAAACACGCACAAACACACACGCGCGCGCACACACACACACACACACACACACACACACACACACACACACACACACACACACACACACACACACACACACACACACACACACACACACACACACACACACACACACAAGGAAGGGAATAAAGAAAGAAAGAAAGAAAGGAAGGAAGGAAGGAAAGAAGGAAGACAGAAAGAAAGAGAGAAAGGAAGGAAGGAAAAAAAGATAGAGAGAAAGAGAGAGTAAAAAGAATAAAAACGGATAGATGAATAAACGAATAGGTAGATAAATGTATAAGTGCATAACTGAATGCACCAATCAATCAGTCGATAAGTAAGCACACCAACAAATCAAGATCAATAAACCGCGCTTTACAGTAAACACAGATATTATTATTATTATTATTATTATTATTATTATTATTATTATTATTATTATTATTATTATTATCATTATTATTATTATTATTGTGTGTGTTGTTGTTGTTATCATCATCTTGTTTTTAATAACATAAACGGATAAATACATATTTAAATCATGACAATTTGTATAGAAAAAAAACAAAACAAAACAACAAAACACAAACAAAACGAAAAAAGAGAAATATTGAATTTATGATAATATTAACTCACTCAGTACGGCCAATCCTCTCTTCTCCTCTACACAGACCCCTCGGATGTCCAGTGGGTGTCTGAATGACCCAACCTTTAGCTTCTGTCTTCAGAATTGTGGTATTCTTTGTCAACATTCACCTCTTCAGTATAAGAGCCTTCCGCTTGCAATATTTTGATGATGGTAACTGGGGTGAAACGCTGTTAACGTCGTCTCTTTCGCCGTTCGTATCGAGAGAGTTAACGAGAAGGAGAAGATGAAGAAAGAAGGAGAAAATGACGTAACACATAGAAAGGAAGAGAAGTGCACATTAATTTTTGATTGGAGGATGATACCACAAAAAAAAGAAAAAGAAAAAAAGGGGGCATTTCAAAATACTTTCGATACATACACAGTGTCATCAGTCCATGACTCATGTATAAACATCAGCAATCATAAACATACATATACATACACACATACACACTGATGATTTTATGCATGTATATATATATATAATTATATACATATACACACACGCACACACATGTGCATGCACATGCATACACACACACACACACACACACACACACACACACACACACACACACACACACACACACACACATATATATATATATATATATATATATATATATATATATATATATACATATATATGTATACACACATATATACACATACATACACACATATGAGCACATAACCAAATACACATAGATACATACATATATATATATATATATATATATATATATATATATATATATATGTGTGTGTGTGTGTGTGTGTGTGTGTGTGTATCCATACACACACACATATATATTTTGTTTTCGTTTAGGTCATTCGATCAATGACAAATAATTAATCCGCTACCTTTCAAAGTCATTTAATCTAAATTCTAAACAATGTGCATACTTTTCCAGTGTATAATTATTATTATTTCTTATGTTCCTCCTGGTATGCTTTTATAGTAGGTTTGGATTTACTGAACCTACATTAATAGATTTAAAACTTAGCAAAGAGCAATACGAGACCAAATATGTCGTCTGTATTTTGTTTTCTTGTCTGTGGCAAACAGCACAATTTCTGGATTG
>NC_134884.1:40071072-40078572 GCF_041734735.1 Babylonia areolata
CAACACAACATAAAACGGAACAACATCACCAGAACAACATACTGTTGCCGATTCATACTTTACATACAAGCCCAATTTCTATTTATCACAGTCAGAGAACGAACGAAAAGAAAAAAATATAAAGAAAAAAAAAGAAAAAAAGAAAACGAAGCCACAAGAAACAGAG
Organism: Babylonia areolata; assembly: GCF_041734735.1. Taxonomy (NCBI): domain Eukaryota; kingdom Metazoa; phylum Mollusca; class Gastropoda; order Neogastropoda; family Buccinidae; genus Babylonia; species Babylonia areolata. Next base: position 40,071,239 of record NC_134884.1, read on the forward strand.
CAGTCGATAGCCGATGGCGTAGTTGGGGTCCTAATGCGTCTCCAGTTCGTGAGAGTCTTTTGATTTTCCCCACCCTCTCCACCCGGACTCCGAAATGGTTGACGTAAATGCCGGGAGCGTTTCCGGACGATGTGTGTGTGTGTGTGTGTGTGTGTGTGTGTGTGTGTGTGTGTGTGTGTGTGTGGTTGTGTGTGTGTGTGTATGTGTGTGTGTGTGTGTGTGTGTGTGTGTGTGTGTGTGTGTGTGTGTGTGTGTTCCTATGCCTGGAATGGTGTTGACATGCTGATTAACTATTCTAGGTGTCATAAAGAAACCTCCAGTCCGTAAGGGAAAAGGAAAGAAGATGGAGTGTGCATGTGAATGTGGCTGTATGTGTACAGAAATGCATGTGTGTGTGTGTGTGTGTGTGTGTGTGTGTGTGGGTGTGTGAGTGTGCGTGCGTGCGTGCGTGCGTGTGTGTGTGTGTGTGTGTGTGTGTCCATGTATGCAAGCGTGCACGCGCAGGCACGAGGCTTTACTGCCATCTGATCGGACACGCTTGTTATTTTCATCGTAATCGTGACAAAATACCATACAATGCAATGATCTGCAGCACTGCATCAAAACAACGGTACAAAACAAAATAAAACGAAACAACGTCACCACCACAACAACAAGAACAAAACACAATAAATGTACTGTTGGCAACTCATTACAGGTACATACACAGCCAGAAAAATAAATGAGTAAAAAAAAATATCAATTAAAAAAAAAAACAGTCCGCAAAAGCTCCTGGCGCTTACGTCAACCGTTTCGGAGTCCGGATGGAGAGGGTGGGGAAAAATCAAAAGACTCTCACGAACTGGAGACGCATTAGGACCCCAACTACGCCATCAGCTATCGATTGCTTTCTCGTTTTCTCTTCTCTTTTTTTTTCTCTTTTTTTCTCTCTGTTCTTGAATGTGAGAAATAAACTTGTGCATGTACGTACATGTATGGAGTTGCCAGCAGCGTGTTTATTGTGTGTTTTCTTCTGTGTGTTTTCGGCTGTGGTGGTTTTTACTTGTTTTCTTATACTTAGTTGATGATTCTGTCAGCTTTTGTGTTGTACTGTAGAGCAACCCAAACCGCTCGTTGCAACAAAATTAAAAAAATAAAAAAAAATAATAATAATAATAATAAAAAGGGAGGGGTGCGGGGTGCGGTGGTCTCACACCACCTTCATCAGCAAAACCGATACAGGAAAGTCTTGGGTGGGTCGGGCAGGTTGTAAGTGAACTTGAGTTCGAGGCTACATTACACAGGAAACGAATGATGAGGGCCCAATGGCCAGCCGTCGGTCGGCTCTACCCAGGTAGGCAGCCTGATGTGCAAATGACCCCGTGTTTTGTAAAGCGCTTAGAGCTTGGTCTCCGACCGAGGATAGGCGTTATATAGATATCCGTATCATTCATTCATGTATTAAAGATGCCTGGCCACAGGCGCCTGACAGTGATGTTGCATGGCCTAGCTTCTTGGTGAAGGGTACGCTAGCTGCATGTCAGGACCAGCAGAACCAGCCACCCGGCCGGTCCCCAGGCCAGCCTATCCCGGGTGTGCAGATCAATACGTTTACCCGCTTTCTGGTCCCGTCTGCGTCCTCTGTCACTGCCTGGGAGATGGGGAGGGTTGGAGGGGGAGGGGTGGTGTTGTGTGTGTGTGTGTGTGTGGGGGGGGGGTATCGTGTGGTATATGTCTGTGTCCTTGTCTCTCTTTCTCTGTTTCCCTCCGTCTGTATGTCTCCCTGTCTCTTTCTCTGTCTCTCTGTCTCTGTCTTCTGTCTCTGTCTGCATATGCAAGTGCATTCGGTTTTTTGTGTGTGTGTGTGTGAAGTGTCCGCTTTATCATTATTTTGTATTTGTTTGTTTTTTCTGGCTCTGACATTGTTTTTGTTCTTTCTCTCTTCATTCTGATGTATTTTATTTATTTCCTTAGCGGTAGTAGTGGTAATGGTAGTAGTGGTGATAGTGATAGTTGTAGTGGTAGTAATAGCTTTATTGGTGGTTTGTTGTTGTTTTTTGTTGTTTTTTTTTTCTTTTTTTTTGGGGGGGGGGGGGAGGGGGGGGGTGTTTTTTTGTGTGTGTTTTTTTCGGGTATTTTTGTTTTGATTTTTTTTTTTTTTTTTTTTTTTTGGGGGGGGGGGGGGGGTATTTCTATTTTTATTTCATTAGTTTATTTTCTGTTTGTTTCCTTGTTGATTTTCTTTGCCCTGACGACCAGATGAAAAAATATTTTAAAAAAACATGTCCTTGCTTATTCCACTTCCTTCATTAAAGAAAAATTCATTCATTCTCATTCTCTGTCCCTCTGTCTCTCTCTTTCTCCTAAACTGCTCTCTGCGTTGCTGTCTTCGCTCAGACTCTGTGTGTCTATGTGTCTGTCTATCTGTCTGTCTTCTGTGTGTGTGTGTGTGTGTGTGTGTGTGTGTGTGTGTGTGTGTGTGTGTGTGTGTGTGTGTGTGTGTGTGTGTGTGTTTCTTTCTTTCCTTCTTTCTTTCTTTCTTTCTTTCTCTCACTCCCTGTGTGGAGTTATCGCCCTTTCTTCTTCTTCTTCTTCTGCGTTCACTCGTATGCACACGAGTGGGCTTTTACGTGTATGACCGTTTTTACCCCGCCATGTAGGCAGCCATATTCCGTTTTCGGGGGTGTGCATGCTGGGTATATTCTTGTTTCCATAACCCACCGAACGCTGACATGGATTACAGGATCTTTAACGTGCGTATTTGATCTTCTGCTTGCATATACACACGAAGGGGGTTCAGGCACTAGCAGGTCTGCACATATGTTGACCTGGGAGATCGTAAAAATCTCCACCCTTTACCCACCAGGCGCCGTCACCGTGATTCGAACCCGGGACCCTCAGATTGACAGTCCAATGCTTTAACCACTCGGCTATTGCGCCCGTCCAACCCTTTCTATACGTGTCTCTGTTTCTCAGGTCTCATCTACACGTGGATTATTTCCCTCTTTGTCTTTCTGACTCCCTTCCTTCCTTCCCATATCCGCAACCTCTTTGTAATGGATATAGATTAGCGATGACAAAGTGGAAAGAATAAACCATGCCTGCAGTTTTAACCCTTGAATTAAAAAAAAAAGTTTCTCAGTTCTGAATTCTGAGCTCTCTCTCTGTGTCTCTTTCTGTCTGTCTGTCTGTCTGTCTGTCTGTCTGTCTGTCTCTCTCTCTCTCTCTGTGCCTATCTGTCTGTCTATATATCTGTCTCTTTGTCACTGTCTCTCTTTACCTGTATCTTTTTTTCATCCACTCTGCCCCCCCCCCCCTCTCTTTCTCTCTGACCCTGTCTGTCTCTATATGTGTATATATATATATATATATATATATATATATATATATGTCTCTCTCTCTCTCAGTCTCTTTCTCTCTGCCCCTGTCTGTCTCTTTCTCTGTCTCTCTGTCTCTCTGTCTCTTTCTCTCTGCCTTTGTCTGTCTCTGTTTCTCTATAACTCTCTCTCTCTCTCCCTCCCTCCCTATATTTATTATATATCTCTCCCCCTCTGTCTCTCAATCTCTTTCTCTCTGCCCCTGTCTGTCTCTGTCTCTATCTCTCTCTCTCTCTCCCTTAATCTCTTTCTCTATGCCCCTGTCTATCTCTGTCTCTCTATGTCTCTGTCTCTCTCTCAATCTCTTTCTCTCTGCCTCTCTCTCTCTCTCTCAATCTCTTTCTCTCTGCCCTTGTCTTTCTCTGTCTTTCTATGTCTTTATCTCTCTCTCTCTCTCTCTCTGCCCCTGTCTGTCTCTGTATCTGTATGTCTTTATGTCTCTCTCTCTCTCTCCCTCTCTCTCTCAATCTCTTTCTCTTTGCTCTTGTCTGTCTCTGTCTCTTTGTCTCTCTCTCTCTCTGTCTCTCTCTCTCTCTCTACAATCTCTTTCTCTCTCGTAACAGAAAAAAGAGCAGCACTATCCGCGTGACTGCTATAGAGCCAGGTACCACAGAATGACACTTTCTGCCTCTGTGTGTGTGTGTGTGTGTGTGTGTGTGTGTGTGTGTGTGTGTGAGCGTACGTGCATCCGTGTGTGTGTGTGTGTGTGCGTGTGTCTGTGTGTGTGTGTCTGTGTGTGTGTCTGTGTGCCTGTGTATGTCCGTGTGTGCTGGGAGGGTGTTGTGAGGATGCGCTGTCGGGGTCAGGGGTTGGAGAGGGAAAGGAAGGGGATGAGGGGTGAGTGATGAGTAATGAGGAACAAAGTGAGGTGATGTACATCATTATATCGGATCGGATCTCGTGAAAACGATCGTGATGGATGTGAGTGTACAGATCAAAGGACGTAGTTGGTTGATGATGACACTGCTCCCTCTGTGTGTGTGTGTGTGTGTGTGTGTGTGTGTGTGTGTGTGTGTGTGTGTGTGTGTGTGTGTGTGGTGTGTGTGTGTGTGTGTGTGTGTGTGTGTGTGTGTGGTGTGTGTGTGTGTGTGTGTGTGTGTGTGTGTGTGTGTGTGTGTGTGTGTGTGTGTGTGTGTGTGTGTGTGTGTGTGTGTGTGTGTGTGTGTGTGTCCCTGTCCCTGTCTCTGTTTCTCTGTCTGTCTGTCTGTCGCTCTCTCTCTCTCTCTCTCTCTCTCTCTCTCTCTTTATCTATTTATCTGTCTGTCTGTCTGTGTCTGTATCTCTGTTTCTCATTCTCTTTCTCTCTCGTCCTATCTTTCACTCCATGTGCATTCACTCTGTCTGTCTGTCTGCCTCTCTGTCTCTGTCTCTGTCTCTCTCTCTCTCTCAGCTCTTCAAGTGTATCAAATGTAAGTACAGTGGAGTTAAAACAAGAATTAGATGTGGTAACAAACTTACATTAATTGTACAAGGGGAGTAAAACAGGGTGATGTGTGTAGTCCTATTTTGTTTTCTTTGTTTATAAATGAACTAGCAGTAATAGACCAGGGAAAATATGGCATTAGATTCACTGTTGGCTTAACAGAATTGTTTATATTATTACTTGCCGATGATATCGTATTGCTGTCAGAGACAGTTATTGGTCTACAAACACAACTGAACAATTTGAAAAATTCAGCTACTAAATTGCAATTAAAGGTCATTCTTGATTTTTTTTTTATCTTGTTTTTAGAAAGGAGGGAGGGGGGGGGATATTTGGCAGCTAGGGTAAGGTGGGTTTACGATGGTAGTGTTCTACCAGTTGTTAATGCTTACAAATACCTTGGCATTGTTCTCTCTACTCGTTTGAGCATTATAGCTACATGCAGCAAAGCATGCACTACTGCAGGTTATGAAGAAACTTTTTTGTTGTTGTTGAACAATAACTCTCTGGACATTTGTATTAAAATTTTTGATACTCAGATACAACCAATCGTACAGTATGGTTCAGAATTGTGGGGATTAGATAAGACTGCTGTTGTACATTGTGAATCTGTTCACTTATTTGGACTGAAAAAGTTGTTTTTTTTGGAGCCGACATGAAAACACCTAATGATCTAGTGTATTGGGGAAACAAACAGATATCTAATATATATAAATTCTGCAGTGAACTGTGTTCGTTATTGGTTGAAACTGTTAAAAATGAATAATGATAGATTACCACGTAAATCTTATAAAATGTTATATGATTTAGATCTTAGAAGGAAAAGAAATTGGGTTTCAAATATACAAACATGTCTTTATGAATTTGGATTTGGGTATGTATGGTTATTTCAAGAGGTTGGTGAAGAGACTATTTTTTTTGAAAACTTTTCGTCAACGTTTAATGGACTGTACGTGGCAAAATTGGGAGGAGCATGTACATTCGAGTGATAGATTTGATTTGTACAGATCGTATACTTATACCCACTTTGTAAAGAACGATCTTATATCTAACATGGACCGCCATTTACGATTTGTTTTGACTAGATTTAAATTTGGTATTTCTGGAATTAATACACATCGGTATCGTTATAAATATGTATGTAATTCATTAACGCTGTGTCCTTTGTGCAGGGAAACAACTGAAGATGAAGTTCATTTTGTGTTGAAGTGTCCTGCCCTGAACGATCTCCGTTCGAAACATTCGAAAGAAGTATTATGAATATCCATGTTTGTTTAGGTTATGTTTATTGATGACATCTACTGATGGCAGTACTATTCGAAACCTTGCATGGTATCTAAATAGAGCTTTTAAGCTCAGAGAGACAGGATTGTCTTAGTTTATTTCTTTATTAAGCTGTGAAATCAGTTGTATAAACACTGACAGTTATGATGACATTTACAAATTTTGTTATTGCCCTTGTTCATATGTGGCTGTGGCCTTAAATGAATTTAATTCTCTGTGTGTGTGTGTGTGTGTGTGTGTGTGTGTGTGTGTGTGTGTGTGTGTGTGTGTGTGTGTGTGTGTTTATCTATCTATCTCTGCCTGTGTCTCTGTTTCTCATTCTCTTTCTCTCTCGCTCTCTCTTTCACTCTCTGTGCATCTACTCTGTCTGCCTCTCTCTCTCTCCCCATACTCAGACGATTGAAGGGGAAGGGTGTGGTGGGAGTGGGGTCATTCCAGGCCAAACTACAGGGTTTGTATGTGACAGCATAAAACAACAACAACAACAACAGCGATGGCATAAAACAACAACATCAGCAACAACAACAGCGACAACAACATCAGCAACAACAACATCAGCAGCAACAACAACAATAACAATAACAACAGCAACAACAACAGCAACGACAACAACAGCAACAACAACGGCGACAACAACTACAGCGACAGCGACAACAACAACAGCGACAACAACAACAACAACAGCAACAACAACAACAGCTACAATAACAGCAGCAGCAGCAACAACAACAACGACAGCTACAAATAACAGAAAACAACAACAGCAGCAACAGCAACAACAACATCAGCAACAACAACAACAATATCAGCAACAACAACATCAGCAACAACAACATCAGCAACAACAACAACAACATCAGCAACAACAACAGCTACAATAACAGCAGCATCAGCAACAACAACAACGACAGCGACAAATAACAGCAGCAACAACAACAACAACATCAGCAACAACAACAACAATAACAACAACAACAGCAACAGCAACGACAACAACAACAACAGCAACAACAACAACAGCGACAACAACAACAACAACAACAGAAGCAGCAGACAATGGCAAGGACGATCTGTCATGATCAGCATGACTGGCTGTGTGAACAGCACAGCACAGCACAGCACAGCACAGCACGTCACGTCACGTCACGTCACGTCACGCACCAATAAATTGTCACTCAGACCGTGTTCAAAGAACCCTGGACCCTGTTCAAACTTGTATTGTATTGTATTATAGTGTGTTGTGTTGTGTTGTAGTGTGTTGTATTGTGTTG
>NC_134884.1:40083572-40091072 GCF_041734735.1 Babylonia areolata
AAGAAGAGTGTTTTATATGCATTATTCAGAATATTAATTTGATTTTACAGACCAGTCTCAGTGTTAGATAGCAATACTATATCAACCGCGGACAGAAGAATGTACAACTCTAATAAATCAGGCAAAAACTGAATTCCATGAATACCACTGATTTCAATTGCTGATGCAATTTCGTTAACAAACAACGAAAACAATATAGGGCTTAACATACAACCTTGCCTTAGGCCAACGGGACAATAAAAAAACTCAGTTAACTTATCTTCAATACGTACGCAAGACGTAACACATTTATACATAGCAATGATAGCATTCATAAATTTCCCCTTTACACATTTCTGAATCAAAATATCAAACAAAGACTGACGTTGCACAGAGTCAAATGCTTTTCTCAGATAACAAAAATCAGGCGTAAAGCTTACCTCCCTTCTTTGATAAAGATTTCTCAATAACCGCGTTCAGAGTAAAAATATGATCTGTTGTGGCATAACCACGCCTGAATCCAGCCTGTGACTCTGTTAGCATATCATTTTCTTCAGCCCATTTGACAAGTCTTCCGTTTAGCACTGATGTATAACATTTGCTAAAAAAAAGACTGAGCAAAGACACGCCCCTATAGTTGTCTATTGAACTACTATCTCCCTTTTTAAAAATTGGAACAATTATTCCTTCACCCATTCATCTGGATACGTGCCCTTATCAAACAGAATGTTAAACAGTTTTGTTGAAAAATGTACAGCAATATTATCAGCTGATTTTAACATTTCTGCCAAAATACTGTCTACACCTCAAGCCTTCCCCTTTTTTTTTAATTTCCGAATTGTATCTGCAACTTCTTGTTCTGAAATAGCATGACTGAGTTCATCAGATATTTTTGATTCCTCTGGTTGCACTTCACTAATGGCCTGCTATCAGTAGTTATAACCTCGTTCTGAGTAAATAAATTCCGAAAGTGTGAGACACACACACACACACACACACAGAGTCACATACTCAGAAAGAGAGAGAGAGAGAGAGTCACACACTCGCAGAAAGAGACACAGAGAGAGAGAGAGAGATACAGGTATATTTCTAGATGGACAGAAGGTTTATTCATGATAAAATCGTTGCCCTCTTATGAATCGGGTCCACGACAAACAATAATATTACGGTATCTTCTTTTGAATAATGGGATTTTAAAAAAAATATAATCAATGAGCTCTGCGCTAAATCGTAAAGTCATAAAAAAAAAAATCGCAACTTGACTGCTTTGCTTTGCAATAAGAAAATAATAATAATAATAATAATAATAATCCTTCACAATATTATAAATCCACAGGAGCCGTCAATAAATTTAACCGCAACTGACAGGGTTATCTATAATATCAAAAATTTTTGAGAGACAGACAGACAGACAGATAGACAGAGACAAAGAGAGACGGAGGGAGAGAGAGAGAGACAAACAGAGAGAGAGAGACAGAGACAGAGAAGGAGGGAGAGAGAGAGAGAAGAGACAGACAGGCAGACAGACACACAGAGAGACAGAGAGAAGGAGAGACAGAGAGACACAGACAGAGAGAAGGAGAGAGACAGACAGACAGACAGAGACAGAGAGAAGGAGAGAGAGAGAAGAGACAGACAGACAGACAGAGAGAGAGAGAGAGAGAGAGAGAGAGAGACCTTACATTCGTACTCGTACATTTTAATGACTATGCCATTTGCCAGAGAGAGAGAGAATGCTGATGATGTCAACAAACCATCAGGCTATGTCGATCGCCATCACATCCCATCCCCTCTCCTTCCTGATTCTGTTTTCTGCGCCATTTCCACTGGTTCTTGTTCACCCTTCCTCCCGCCACACCACACCACACCACACCACACCACACCACACCACACCACACCACACCACGCCACACCACTCCACACCACACCACACCACGCCACACCACACCACGCCACACCACGCCACACCACACCACTCCACACCACACCACACCACACCACACCACACCACACCACTCCACACCACACCACACCACACCACACCACACCACACCACACCACTCCACACCACACCCCACAACACCACACCACACCACACCACACCACGTCACACCACACGACCCCACAACACACCACACAACGCCACATCACACCACACTACACCACACCACACCACGCCACGCCACACCACACCAAACCACACCACGTCACACAACACCACACCACACCACACCACACCACACCACACCACACCACGTCACACCACGTCACACCACACGACCCCACACCACGCCACACGACACCACACCACACCACGCCACACCACACCACACCACACCACAACACACCTCACCACGCCACACGACACCACAACACGCCACACTACACCACACCACACCACGTCACACCACACCACACCACACCACACCACACCACAACACACCTCACCACGCCACACGACACCACACCACGCCACACCACACCACACCACACCACACCACGCCACACCACACCACACTACACCACTCCACACCACGCCACACCACACCACACCACACTACACCACACCACACCACGTCACACCACACCACACAACACCACATCACACCACACCACACCACACCACATAACTCCAGGAATGAATTATCTCTCTGTGACACCACACCACACCACACCACACACCACACTACACTACACCACACCACACCACACCACACCATGTCACACCACATAACTCCAGAAATGAATTATCTCTCTGTGACACCACACCACACCACACCACACCACACCACGCCACGCCACGCCACATAACTCCAGAAATATAATCATGTATGCGACAGATACCCTGCTTGGGCTGTACAGTACTGTACGAAGCGGGTGTAGATTCAGTTCAATCGATGCATGAATCATCATCCACCCCAGTCCCTAGCCGCCACCCCGGCCCCCTCTCCACCCCCCCTACGCCCTCCTCCACACACATCCCCGCCCACCCGCCCACACGCACACATCCCCATTCACCTATCGTTCAACAGGTATACAGGGGCTTTTTTTCGTCATCATCATCATCATTTTTTTTTTTTTTCGTTATTATTATTAATATTATTACCTGTGTATTAGCCGTTTCGTACCCCCACCCCTACCCCCCGCCCTCTGATTTTTATCCCCGGGGGTCAACTCTGGCTAGCCCAGATTCGCCTGGAATAACACCTCGGTATCAGTAATCAGTATCAGTAGCTCAAGGAGGCGTCACTGCATTCGGTCAAATCCATATACGCTACACCACATCTGCCAAGCAGATGCCTGACCAGCAGCGTAACCCAGCGCGCTTCGTCAGGCCTTGAGAAAAAAATAAATAAATAAATAAATAAAATAAAATAAAATAACAAAAATAAATTTTAAAATAGATTTAAAAATATAAATAAATAAATAAATGATAGATAAATACATAAAAATACTACTACCAATAATAATAATATTTATAAGGCGCAAAATCTTGATGAAGTCAACTCTAAACGCACAAAAAAAAGACCAAAAAAAAAAAAGACAACAATGATGATAAATAAGGAACTAAATGTAAAAATATGCAGACACACACACACACACACACACACACACACACACACACACACAACACACACACACACACACACACACACACACACACACAAACACACACACACATGAATAACATGCATAACACCTCGGGGGGATAAACTTCACCATGTGGGAACTAATCCTCCACAGACAAATTGAACTCACACCCTCACTACGCCGCACCCACGCCTGTACCCTTCTCTCGTTAAAGAATATAGGGAGGTGAGTCATTCAAGGATAATTTGAAGTGGTCCACGGGGGTAAAATTTTTTGCCCAGGTAGAATCAATACAGGTGTGGAAACATTATATTTATTGACCAATCTTGAAAATGATTGGTTTTTGTTGTGACTCGGATATTCCCTGTGATCCATGTAGATTTGACTGTTAAATGTGTGCTGTGAGCTGAGATTGGAAATGTCATGTTCTGGGATCTATGTCTGGTTTTTTTTTTCCTTTTTTTTTAATTGGGGGGGTGGGGGGGGGTGTTTGTTGTTTGTTTTTTTTCTCTTCTTTTTTCTTCTTTTTTTTCATTTTTCCATGCTTGTTCATCAGTTATTTGTTTGTTAACTAAGAAACACCCTTGCAAACTGTCACTATATCATATATATTATATGTATTACCTCTATCGCTAAAGATGGTGTAAATTGCAATTCTGCTTTATTGGTTTGGAATTTCATATTGTAATGAAATTGTAATGGAGATGATGTTGGAAAGAAAATATATATAACCTTCTGTGCAAGAGGAAAAAATAAAATCAATACAGAGGTTATCAAAATAGATCCACCATCACCCCTTCTTCGTTTTTGCTTCCGTTCAGTTGTAACTGAAAGGAGTTTTGGTCGTGAGAGTCAGGAAAGGCTAGCTCAGAACTTCGTTAGGAAAAACAAATAAAACTGCATGCAGGAAAAAAAAAAAAAAAGGGGGCGTGTCGCTGTAGTGTAGCGACGCGCACTCCCTGGGGAGGACAGCCCGAATCTCACATGGAGAAATCTGCTGTGATAAAAAGAAATACAAATATTATAATTATCATACATGTATGGTAAAACATATGGTGCATCTATTTTGATAACCTCTGTATTGATTTTATTATATATATATATATATATATATATATATATATATATATATATATATATATGTGTGTGTGTGTGTGTGTGTGTGTGTGTATGTATGTATTACTTCTATCGCTAAAGGTGGTGTAAATTGCAATTCTGCTTTATTGGTTTGGAATTTCATATTGTAATGAAATTGTAATGGAGATGATGTTGGAAAGAAAATATATATATATAACCTTCTGTGCAAGGGGAAAAAATAAAATCAATACAGAGGTTATCAAAATATATCCAACATCACCCCTTCTTCGTTTTTGCTTCCGTTCAGTTGTAACTGAAAGGAGTTTGGGTCATGAGAGTCAGGAAAGGCTAGCTGAGAACAACACACCCCCACCCGCTCCCCCCCTCCCCCCTCACCCCCCCCTCCCCCCCGATCCCCCCCTCCCACACACACACACACACACACACGAATCCCCCCCCCTCCCCTCCTTCCACGTTCCTTTTCTTTCAACATCTTTATTAATTATTATTAGGGGTGATTTCCAACTAATGTGTGGGGGTAGGGGTAGGGGGGAGGGGTTTGTCTATCTTCACGTCCGCCTAGGAAGCGAGAGAATCTGAGCGCGCTGGTTCGAATCACGGCTCAGCCGCCGATATTTTCTCCCCCGCCACTAGACCTTGAGTGGTGGAGTCTGGACGCTAGTCATTCGGATGAGACGATAAAGCGAGGTCCCGTGTGCAGCATGTCACTTAGCGCACGTAAAAGAACACATAGCAACAAAAGGGCTGTTCCTGGCAAAATTCTGTCGAAAAATCCACTTCGATAGGAAAAACAAATAAAACTGCATGCAGGAAAAAATACAAACAAACAACACCAACAACAACAAAAATGGGTGGCGCTGTAGTGTAGCGACGCGCACTCCCTGGGGAGAGCAGCCCGAATCTCACATAGAGAAATCTGCTGTGATAAAAAGAAATACAAATACAAATATTCACAAATGTCGCCGGGATAAAACTCTAGCAGGGGGGGATGCGGGGTGGGGGGTGGGGGTTAGTTTGAGGCTGTTTAACAACTCTGACCGGGACGACAGTCATCGCAGCCAGTTGGCTATAGGGCTTGCTCGCTGTGGTCTCTCTCCTGCATACAGGGATCGAAACATGCCGTGGGAGTTTGTTTTCACAGCTCAGCGTCTATAGCCACTGTGTACAGACACGACCGAGTATGTGTGTGTGTGTGTGTGTGTGTGTGTGTGTGTGTGTGTGTGTGTGTGCGGGAGCGCGCAAGAGAGAAAGAGAGAGAGAGAACTCAGAACTCAGAACTCAGAAATGTTTTATTGTAGAAGGCCTTCTGACCCATTACAATGTTGAGCACACACACACACCCCATCCCACACCTCCATACCCCTTCCCACATCTCCCCACACACACACACACACACACACATGCGCGCGCGCAGACTCGATTTTGTAAAACCGGGCATGCAAACACATGAATCGAAAATTCAAAAAGGTAAATGCCTTCCATCGTGAGCAAGTCCGCTTAAACATGTACGTTCGTTGTTTTAAATGTATAACATAACAGAACTCAGGTTGTGCCCATTATCATAATAAAGCAGCACGACGTTTATTAGAGTGATAAATAAAGCGACCTAGATCATGAAGGATTTTTGTGTCATGCATTATAAATTCTAAACTTTTGTCAGAGGGATGTTTCGTGTACCAACATGGAATATATTTGTGTCGTAGATCGTTAAGAGATTTACAGTAAAATAAAGTGTGTATCTCGTCTTCAATACCAGCGTTACATAGTGGACATTTCAGGTCGTTTGGACTGACGAAAGCAAATCTCATCTTGTGTATACGGATATCTGAGGCTCCTATTCTAAACCTTATAAGCACATCTCTTATGTGTTTATTTTTAACTGCTGTAAAGTAAGATTCCAGTGATATGGATGATTTGAAATTTCGATAAACGCTGAACCTACTGCTGCTGTGAAGATGTTCGTGCCAGTTTTGACTATGGCAATCGATCAGTCTTTGTTTGAAATCATTCAAGAATCCTCTTGCATTTTCTACACCTTGATTTTCCCAAACAAAGCCGAATCCAAATTTATATAAAGTGTTTCGTACCTGAGATGCCCAGCACTCTTTGTCTTGATCACATAGCGATAGAAGCATTTTATAAGATTTACGAGGAAGTCTATTTTCATCCATTCTTGTAAGTCTGATCCAGTACTTTATAAATGACACGAAGGAATATACGTACAGAGGGTAACGACCTGTCTCGCCATACACCATGTCATTTGGTGATCTTGGACTCACGTTAAGAAGTTTTTTTAAAGCAAACATGTGCACTTTTTCTATTGGTGAAATTTGCATTAATCCCCAGATTTCAGAGCCATATAACAGAATTGGTTTTATTTGTGAATCAAATAATTTAAAGAAAATACTAACCGAAAAATCGTCAAGTCTCCATAACGTTCTAAATATTTCTATTACACCTTTCCGTGCTTTCATTGCTATGCCATCCAGAGCCTTCGAAAAAGATAATCTAGTGCTGAAAAACAAACCTAAGTACTTATAGGAATTGACGATTTTGATGTCGTGACCTTCGTATGTCCAGGTTTCCTTCCGAGCAATGTATCCACCATTTCTAAAAATAATTATTTTGGATTTATCAAGGTTAACGTGTAAATCTAACTCGGAAGCCTTCATTGCCAGCACATTCAGTTGGTTCTGCAGACCAGTAACTGTATCAGACAGAAGCACTATATCGTCCGCAAAAAGTAAAATGAACAGTTCAATCATATCAGGATTCAGTTGTATGCCATGGCGTCCTTTCTCGATTATGTCCGTGGCAAGATCATTTATAAAC
>NC_134884.1:40101072-40128572 GCF_041734735.1 Babylonia areolata
AAGTCCATGATGCTTTTTTTCCCCCCAGGAACTTAGGTTAAAATCTCGTGACTACGTTTTGACTGATTCCTCTGCTTCGTATACGTGCCTTCAGTCATGTGGTTTGTGTTCCGAAATTCACAACACTCAGAATTAAAAGAAGCTTTTCAAGTTGTTTTTTTTGGTTTTGTTTTTCTTTAAATAATCAATTTAGCTCTTAACTGTTATCAATGGTGTTACTCCACAAAATATATGCCATAGTACATGACACACACATTTACGAGCACATACACACGAACGAGTGTGCGTACACACATAATATTTTTCTTTTCACATTCAGACTTAAGAATGCCAATGGGAAAATACATACACACACACCCTTTACACATGTATGCAGATTTAAGGATGCCCATGGGTACCCCCCCCCCCAACCTCCCGCTCCCCTCCCCCCCCCCCCACGCCCCCCAACACACACACACAGAGACACGAGAGAGAGAGACTCATTTACACTAAGTCATTCACTCGCGCGCGCACACACCCACACACACATTCGCTTTTTACACGTATAAACATATGGATTTTTAAGTGGTACACCCATCACCCGACCCCTGTACGTACTCACACCCACACATACACAGAGAAAAGTCATCCAACCTTATCAGTCAAAACAACTTTACTCCCAATAGGAACGAAGCACATCCAAAGCACCTTTTATCTTCACTGACGAACTGCAATAAACACACACACACACACACACACACACACACACACACACAGTGCAGTTTCAACAAGTCTGACAGCAACTGAGGCGATGCTGACCATTTTATGCAAGACTCTGGCATCAATGTAACTCTTAAGTCATGACAGGAAAATAACCAGACAACAGCGTAACAGAACAACCACTTTCTCTCAGTTCACTTTCAAAGAAGTGTGCAGACTGATCCATATTACAAGCAACACAACATCCTAAAAGTTAAATAAAATATTTTTGTTTAAATCAGACGCCTAACTTGTGCATAAACCCCACACATTGGTCAGTCTTGAGAGCCTACCCTAGGTTTGTATAAAACATTAACGGAAAACGAAATAAAATATTATAAATAAACAAACACTAACGGAAAACGAAATAAAATATTATAGATAAACAAACACGTAAATTTGTTAAAATGCATTAAGATGAAAGATACATAGAAGGCTTTGGAATAAAATAAAAAATACAACTGAGCCCACGTTCAGTGAACCCATGCGCACAGACTCAAACATGCACACTCACACACACACACACATAGAAATACATACTGCATATGCATATTTGCAGTCTCACAGACACCCAGGTACAACCCTCATCCAACAAACGTATAATTATATAACCAGCCCCCCACCCAACACATACATACACTGACACATAATATATAAATATATTCATTCACACAAACACACAAACTCCATTTAACTTAAAATCGTGATGGGAAAAAGCTGACAATGCCAGTACAGAACACTTTATCTCTCAGACACCATACATTATAACATGACAGCTTCGTCTGAGACTTGCACAACTTTTGAAGAGAGAGAAACTAACATGAGTTTGTGATTTCTGAGCTTTTAACACACACACACACACACACACACACACACTCACACACACACACACACTCTCTCTCTCTCTCATACACACCAGAGATAGAGAGAGAGAGTGACAGAGACACAGAGAGAGAGAAATGAAACAGGATTAACACATACTTTTGTTTTCACACGTAAGTCAATAACAGCAATTCGAACGAACAAAAACAAGTCGAAGTCATGATTGCTTGTTTTTATCTTACCCTTGCATTTTATCAAATGCCATCTCACAGTTCATGAACAAATTCTGCAATGGGCTTAGCAGCCATGTGGTTAAAGTGATGGACTTTCAATCTGATGGTCCTGGGTTCAAATCCCAGTCACGGCACACTAGCGGGTTAATCATCAGGTGTGGAGAGTTTTCGCATTTCTCACGTCATCAGTAAGGCTGCCTTGAAAGTACCTATATCCTCATTCATGTGTATACTTATGCAAAAGATAAATTGCACGCGTTAAAGGTCTCATAATCTATGTCAGTCTTCTTTTTGGTGCTGACAGCTACACCATCAGTCCAGTTCTGGTGATGAATGACACTGTTTTCTCCAGCTCTTTATGGTTGCCATATTATAAATTGGTCAGTATCAGTGTTCAGTGGGTTATGGACACCCCTGAAAATGGATTGTGGCTGCCTACACTGCTGGGTTAAAAAAACAACAACAAAAAAAACAAGTATTGCACGTAAAGTGCACTCATATAATATATACGAATGAATATGGGAGTTGCAGGCCATGAACTCAGAAAAAAAAGAAAAAAAAAGGTGACTGTTTTGCCACAATTTGCTGACCGAACTCAGTGTCATTACCAGTCCACATGACATTGTTCCAACCCATTGTGTGGCCACTGACTTTACACAATACACACATCACAAATTCCACTTGCCACTTTACAAAACACATGTCTCAAATTCCACTGCCAATTCACACAACACAAATCTCAAATTTCAATACCACTTTACACAAGCATCACAAATTCCACTGCCACTTTTCACAACAGGTGTCACAAGTTCCACTGCCTTCAAGTTCCACCAACACTTTCAAATTCCACTAACACTTTATATAACACACATACCAAATTCCACTGCCACTTTACACAACACAGGTTTGAAATTCCACTGCCGTTTTACACAAAACATGTCTGAAATTCCACTGCCACTTTATACAACGCACATCTGAAATTCCACTGCCACTTTACACACTTCTGAAATTCCACTGCCACTTTACACAACACACCCATGAAATTCCACTGCCACTTTATACAACACACATCTGAAATTCCACTGCCACTTAACACAACACACTTCTGAAATTCCACTGCCACAACACACGTCTCAAATTCCACTGCCACAACACACAATACATGTCTCAAATTCCACTGCCACAACACACAATACATGTCTCAAACTCCACTGTCACACTGAAGAGAACGCATGTAACAAACACAACTGCAACTTTACCCTACTAACATCTGAAGTCCACTGCCCCTTCACACAACAGACCGCACCACTGCTACTTCACAAAGCTGCCAAAATCGCAATGCTGTTTCACACGTCACACAAGGCCATTTGCCATTGTTCACTCATAGCAAGATTTCACTGCCATTTTAATTTTTATGCATCTCTGCCATTTGCATGGTTTCCTTTCCAGAAAGAAACCCAGTAGCATACCCAACAACATTGGTTTTCTCTCACTTTGTTAGACTACACACACACACAAACACACACACATGCATCTTTTATCATCATCAAAACACAAAGTTCAAACACAATCATCACAAAACTTTATTCTGACCATATTGAAGACACACACAACACAACATTCCGTTCTTTGGAGCACAACCACACAATCTGAAACCCTTTTGAGCCAACATTTTTTTTTTTTTTTTTTTTTTTTTTTAACTGTTCATTTGTTGCTGTGAAGGCTTTGTTCCTGCTATGGTAGCACTGGTTCACAAAGTCCATGCCATTTCTAAGACTCACTTCGATCATCAAAACACAACATATCGCTTGGGAGGTGGAAGGACGGCTGATCCATTTACTCTGCCAATGAAACTGAAACCAAAGTGTGACAATGCATACAATAACAAAAAAACAACAGAAAAAGAGACTACCTGGCAGACTGACCTACAAAAACAAAACAAACACACACACACACACACAAAAAAAACTATCCATAAATGAATAAAGAAAAAAAAGAAAAAAGAAATAAAAAAAAAAGAAATAAAGCATTGTTCGTATTGCTACTGCTTGGATTTCAAAGCACAGACCATGTTTGACAATGAAATTACATCACATACTAATAATATTGTCAAATAATAATAATGACAATAATAAGATGACAACTACCATCATCATTCTTATCATAATCATCATAATACTCAATAACATCATTATCATGATAATCATATATGTTGAAATCCAAATGACACCACTGATAAATTAAAAAAAACAAAAAAAACAAAAAACAAAAAAACCCAAACAAACAAACAGAAAAACACCAAAAGAAAAAAACAAAAAAACCTTGCAAACAACTTTCCTTTCAGGACACACTCCTGTCACAGTGTATCTGCTCAAATCATCAGCTGACCTGATGATCCAATACGGGTAACAATGGAAGCCATGCATCTTATTGTGTTTCAATGCTGAGGTATCATGATGAGATTTACTTGGAAAAATTTTAGAATGCTTTCATGAAATGACTCAATGAAAAGTCATGCACTGATAATATCAGTCACAAAAAGAGAAATTACTTATTGCTCACTTTCAAGCTCAGTGTGTCATCATCTTTCAAAATAAAACATGCTTAACAAAAAAGACACCCCCCTCCACCCCACCCCCCATCCCCTCCTCCCCAAAAGACAACAAAACCAACAACAAAAACGACATACAGAATTAGATTTTAATACAAACACAATGGGAAGAGGATGAAATGAAAAGAGAGTCCACAATGAAATGAAACAATACTAAACAAACACTGACAACTGCTCCCCCCACCAACACCCACACCACCCCAAAAACACACACACACACAAAAAAAAACCATCAGATTTTATCCCTCCTGCAAGAACAGTAGCAAAACAGAGCTCCATAAATCTCTTTCTCCTTCTCTCTCTTTAGCTCTCAAACACACATACACACACACACACGGGTGGAAATGGCCAATATCTGCAACACTGAAACGTGTGCGACCTGGCTCACGCCGCTTTAAAACGAAATGCGTGCAGTCACAAGGAAAAATAATAGGATCTTTTTTCTTCTCCACCCACCCCCACCCCCGACCAAAAAAAAAAGGCCAGTGCAGAAATCTGCATTATCATTAATCACACCAAACCATACACACACAAAACATGCATAACTTCTCTTGTCTTTGTTTCACACGTCTCTTGTTTACAGCTGCTTTCTTTCAGATGCACATTATAAAACCTTTTTGATGTAAGAGAAAAAGAAGCTATAAAAGGAAGGTAAAACCAACTGTGATTTTGCATGCAATAAAACCCAAAAGAGAGGGATTATATATATATATATATTGGACAACTTGGCAGCCTGCAATCAAGTGCTGCCCACTGGAAAGGATGACAATTTTCATTTTTAGATTTTTTTTTTTTTTTTAAATGACGTTCTGATTCTATATTTCATTTACTAATTCCCTCAAATTATAAAATACAGATAAAAAGAAAGTAATTTTGATTAGTAGTAAAACAAAAAAAAAATCAATGGGTATAATTATCTATCTGTCTATCTATTCATTCTTGGTGCACTGTTCAGAACTATCTCTATATTTTCTCGTCATCATTAACCTCATACTGTCATAGAAAAATCTGATCATCGTGATTTTTTGCATGCAACATCACAAATATTTTTTTTCAAAATAAAAGTAGAAAACAAGTAAAACGACAACCAAAAAAAAAAGTTTCTTGAAAACACATGGGAGGTGGTGAACTGAACGAATGAAAACCGGAGAAGGCTGAGGATTCTTTCTGCAGAGATTTTCTCTTCACTTGTAGATGAAGTTGAACCTGAAACACACAGAACAATATCACATTTGTAGCATACACGCCCAGCCCAAAATCTGACAATCAGTACTACAGCCTCCAAAAGTCCAGAACAAACCAAACTTATCAGTAACACCACGTCACAATTCCATGTCTGGGACGTCTTGCACAGGTCTCTGAGCTCATCGCACAGTTGAAGATGACACTGCGGCTGATTGTGCAGAGTAAAGATCCCGAAACCCAAGTCAGCTTTTGGTGGGTTATGGAAACAAGTAAATTACACCCGAAAAAATAAGAATATGACTGCCTTAAACAGTGGGATTAAAAACATTCATTTATGCTGAACCCCACTTGTACATGCAACTCCGTGCGAGTGAACGTGGGAGTTGTAGCCCATGCATGCAGAAAGAAAAGAACTTCAGCCAAATCGAACACACAGTCACAAACACACACACACATTATATGCACTCTTTCTCAACAAACACCAACTGTATATATACCCACAGAACACCTGCAGAGGTGGCCTATTGTTTAATGCACCTGACTAGGTAGCTACTGCATGGGTTCAAGTCTGATATGCAGACCAGGACTTTTACTCCTACCCCCCCCACCCCACCCCTCCTCCCCCCGCACACCTGCATACAGGAAAAAAAAAAAGAAAAAAGAAAAAACCTGGTGGTGCTGCACTGTGGTGGCAAGCTCTAACCAGGAAGAACAGCCCAAATTTCAGAGAGAAATCTGTTGTGATGGTAAGTATTTTTTTACATACTACAATAACATACAACGCAATCCTAATACAGGGTTCGAATTTAGCAGGTGCCCGGGTGCAAATGCTACGAAAAGTTGGCTCGGGCATGCAAATTTTCTGTCGATAGTGCCCAGCTGGAACTCAAAAATTGATTGAGGCGAAATACAATTAATCAAAAGACACACCAAGAAAGCAAGCTCGAACGCGGTTGATCGAAATGTAGTGTCGTCTGCTGCAGCTCGCTTTGCGGCGCACCATCTTTGTGCGTACGCGATCAGATGTTGACTTTCATGGCATGTAAGCGACAAATGATGTTTCTCATCTTCAGTGTTAAAAGAAAGGTTCCCGAAACAGAGATGAAAGCTCAGGATGACAAAAATGAATAAACAACAGGAGTACGAATCAAAGCGCCAGCGCGTGTACAATGAAGCCTGGCAGAAAGACTTTCCTCAGCACACCGTTGAAACGCAGGAAGAGTTTATTTCATTTTATTATGCTGGCACCCAAAACCACAATTGGGCACTCAAATGTTTTGTCCAGAGTGCCTGACTGGCACTCAAAAAAATAAGTTAAATTCAAACCCTGTAATACAATGCAACACAATACATAATACAACCATCCTGACATCTCACAACCTGCTGACACCTCCCTCCCCGTGGCACCCCCAAGCACCCACCTTCCCAGGGCCTGAGGAAGACTGGAGATGATGGGGCCGTAACCAGCACAGTTGTCGTACAGCTCAAATAGAGGGGCCGCCACCAGCTTGTAGTTCCTCGGCACTGCGAACAATGCTGCACAGCACAACACACGTTTCAGATTTAGTTTCTCAAGGAGGCGTCACTGCCTTCTGACAAATCCATTATATGCTAGACCGCATCTGCTAGACAGATGCCTGACAGCAGCATAATCCAATGCTGAGTGCATGCTCATATATTTGTGTAGCTATCAGAGTTGATTTCTTCTACGAAGTGCAAGAGAATTCTGAGGGCAACACTTTTGTTGCCATGGGTTCATGCACCAAGTGCATGCTGCTCTCAGGTTTATTATCTCATCCGAATGACTAGACCCTTAGTCTGATCTGCACCGAATGACTAGACCCTTAGTCTGACCTGCACCGAATGACTAGACCTTTAGTCTGACCTGCACCGAATGACAAGACCCTTAGTCTGACCTGCACCGAATGACAAGACCCTTAGTCTGACCTGCACCGAATGACTAGACCTTTAGTCTGACCTGCACCGAATGACTTGACCCTTAGTCTGACCTGCACCGAATGACTAGACCCTTAGTCTGATCTGCACCGAATGACTAGACCCTTAGTCTGACCTGCACCGAATGACTAGACCTTTAGTCTGATCTGCACCGAATGACTAGACACTTAGTCTGATCTGCACTGAATGACTAGACCCTTAGTCTGACCTGCACCGAATGACTAGACCCTTAGTCTGATCTGCCAGTCTAACTTGAGGGCAAGAGCGGGAACTGAACGAAGATCCTCAAGGACACTGTATTAGCAGATATGCACAATATCCATTCTATGCATAATAACCATTCCATGCATAATAACCATTCTGCCACCATCCTCTCACTTCCTCTGCTACAACACGTCATCAACACAACACACATCAACTGCACATCACATGTCAACCAAACCAGCACAGTTGTTTCACATCTCTTAACAATGCTATGCATGTTAACCAGGATATCAAACCTAGACTTGAGGCAGTAAAAAGGGTCAAAGTCCTCTGGCCCTTTAACAGTGATGTCATTGTAGGCCCACATCTATTGCAATATGCATTAAGATAAAATGGTGATGTGCGTTAACACATTCCACACCATGCCAGAGTCAGGCACTGGAAAAGTTTCTGGTCTCGTGTTCACCAATGATCATGGTTCAGGGCCTGCCCCTTCAGGTATAGTGTTGAGTCCTTGGGAAAGGCACTTCAGTCTGATTTTTCTCACTCCACCTAGGTGACAAAAAGAGTACCCGACTTCAGATGGGGAAAGTAAAAACACACTGGGCCCCTACGTTTCTATGTCGAGCCCTAAACACAGTGGATATGATTTCACTGCCCTGACGGCCGCAAAAGGCTTTGGGATCACCAACCTTTTATATCGCTGGTACAAAATAAAAAGAGAACTAATTTGAAAAGAAGTATCTGTACTAAAAGGGCAGCAAACAATGACAGACACGGTAACAACACAACAGCACTGACCTTTCTCAGGAAGCTGGACCAGGAACAAGCGTTTGTGTTCTTTGGGTCGGGTAATGTGGGCCGGGATGTAGGGATACTGTAATCATAATGATAACAATGCGATTAATAATGATAAGATGAGTAACAACAACAACCACCACCAACACAATAGGGATACTGTGCAGTCAAATACATCATTAGCACTTACAAAGAAATAGGTGGGGAAAGTGTCAAGTATAAGAAGAAAAAACAAAATGTAACAACAAACAAAAAAAACTGAAATACAGAAAAGGGCTTTTTCTTTTCCCCCCACTTGTTCACTTTTGTAGATCTACAGAAAGAAATAGACAAAAATATAATAAAGGAAAGAAACAATTACTTAATTAAATGGCACAGGTACATCTGAGCAACTGAAACACAAGTCAGTCAGTCCTTTAATCTGAATCTCTATGAAGTGTAATGCGCACTCATATATGTGTGCATGCGTGCATGAGAGAGAGAGAGAGAGAGAGAGAGAGAGAGAGAGAGTGTGTGTGTATGTGATGTTTTCCATGCATACCTGTGGTGGCTCAAAGTTGGGTCTCCACCAGTTGCCGATGGTGTCCTCCACCACCCAGTCCATGGGAGCTCCATCCTGACGACCCAATGTCTGCAACAGAACCATAATCATTATATTTGCCTTCTCCTTATCTTTATCCATTTGTCTATCAATGTTGCTCTCAGCCCACCTGACCACACAGGGCAAATCAAATGTTTTTCTTTTCTTTTTTTTCTTTTTTAACTTCTGAAAAAGAAAATTATGCACAAGTACAATTAAGCCCTAGGAGTGATTCTCTCAATTTTCAGACTATTCCAGACTTCCACGACTGGATAAAGCCTGTGCAATCGCTTCCAGCATTAATCCTTACTTCTGTTTTTGTTTTTTTTCTGCAGTGTATGTTCTGTCAACTTTATAGCTGTATGCACTAAAGTAAACCCGCAGGGACTCAACAAACAACAACAACAAAACAAGAAAACCAAACAAAACCAAAAACAGAAGGGTAAGCTCGCAGTATTCTTATTAATAAACTGAAGTCTTTGCAGCACAAACATTATTATGCATATAAAAATAAGAAAACAAAACCACAGCTGAAAGAACACATAAATGAACAACAAAGAAATAACCAGCATCAGCGTTCTTAATGCAGATATTTGCAACACACGTAAACATACAGCAGTCAGCATGATGCATTTATGAACAAAAAAACAAAACAAAAAAGAAAGCGATCAGCAACTGCAGCAGAAGACCAGGTAAGAAAATATTTCAAATCAACATGATCAATTATCACATTTGAAACACACAATAATATCCATGTGTCCCCCACCCACCCACCCCACCTCCCCAGTGTGACCACTGCTCATTATTTTGAAAGGTGCAATTCTCTTTCCAAGACTGCATTTGTCTATTCCAGACTACACTTGTCCACTGTGTGCTAGCAACTTCAAAAGTGTTTTATGTTTTCTGGAATGCTGCAGCTAAATTTCCTGAAGAACAGATCGTCCTTTATACACTAACCTCTGTCAGTAATCTTTTCAATCCCATTGTCTGATCTTCTCCTGCATTCAGTTCTCCTCCTGGACTGGAACACAAATTCAGACAGCATCATTAGAACTGAATCAGCTGACTGGAACAAAATTCAAAAAGTATCATCTAAATATCAAATCATACAAAACCATAAAATCGTCAAAAATGATTTGCGAAACTGGTTAGACAAGAATGAAGACTGTCCATTTTGAGACTTGTTGAATCAGACTGAATCACAAATTAAACCAATCTTTGAGTTTGATCATCCAATGCAATTGAAAAAAAAAAGTAGAGATGACCATATGATAAGCATTCACACAGCCACTCCCATCCATCAATGGCTAAAATTAAGAAGAAAAAAAAAGAAGAAAAAAAGAAAAGAAAAAATAAATCTTGCTGAATCCAAGCATCTCAGCAATACACAAATTATCTCCCTTGGCTGGGCAGATTCTAAACACCACATTTCTAACTGCACAGAAATTTAAACTCAGGTGGAGCATTTCATAGAGCACTGTGTTTTATCACTGACAGAAACAATGTATAATATTTTTTATTAATATGGTGCCGTAATTCAAAACATTACAACACAAGGGTCATTTTCTAAAGACGCTCCAGGCACGACATTCAAAACTAACCATATAATTTTCATACAAATTCTTAAAAACACAAATGTGGTGGCCTTGTAAAAAGACATCCGCTTAGGAAGCAAGGGAATCTAAGTGCAACGGATCGATCCAACCACGTTCCAGTATTTTCTACTTCTCCACTAGACCCTGAGTGGTGGTCTAGATACTAGTCACTTGGACAAGACAATAAACCAAGTTCCTATGTGTAAGATGCAAAAAGCACACGGACAACTAAAAGAACCCATGGCAATGAAAGGGTTTTTCTTGGCAAAATGTCATAGAAAATTTAATTTAATATGAATTAAAAACAAAATACACTTGCACTTGCAGACAG
Organism: Babylonia areolata; assembly: GCF_041734735.1. Classification (NCBI taxonomy): domain Eukaryota; kingdom Metazoa; phylum Mollusca; class Gastropoda; order Neogastropoda; family Buccinidae; genus Babylonia; species Babylonia areolata. Next base: position 40,112,126 of record NC_134884.1, read on the forward strand.
AATAAAACCCAAAAATTGTGGCACTGCACTGCAATGACATGTTCTCCCTGGGGAGAGAAGCCTGAATTTCACTTCGAGAAATCTGTTTTGACAAAAAGTAATTATACATTACAACACAATACAATACACACCACAGCTGATACTTATACCACGTACAGCTTGAAGAAGGTGGTTCCCAGCTGGAGTAACAGCACGTGGGGCAGTCCGTGTTCGTGAACAATCAGGACCCCTTCCACAGACCTCCGCATGCCCAGCTTGTCAAACTCCTCCCGCATCCGCTGGAAGCGAGCCGTAACTGAGCTGTCTCTCTCATACAGGGGCTCCTTTGTGCCAAATGTGTAGTTGCTTAAAGGATACCTGCACCGCACAAAAAAACATTCATTTTGGTTCAGTAGGTTCATTTAAGTTTCAAGAAAGTGTTAAAATGTGTGGATCCATATCCACCATACAACTGTGTATAAAAATATTACATAATTCTATTACACAGTCCTTACAAAGTGTTTGTGTATAGGAAGAAAGGGGAAAGAAAGGAAGGAAAAGAAAAAGGAAAAAAAAATTTTTATTTTTTTTTTTAATCCTTGCAATAACATATCCTCCAGGCCTCATCTTCCACTAAAAAGAAAGTGTTACAACTCCATTCAGCATGTTAGCCTATTTTGTGTAATTGAGTTCCATTCATTCATGAAATACTCCAACTGTTTAAACCTTTTTTTCTGTTTATGTCTTTCATTGTTTGTCTGTTTTTGTTGTTGTTTTTTTTGTTGTTGTCTTCTTTTTTTTTCTTTTTTTTTGGGGGGGGGGGGGTGTTGTGTGTTTAAGTCTTTTGTTTTGTTCTGTTTGTTTTTTTCTTAAAAAAAAAAAAAGACAAATGTATGCAATTGTTTACCACCTTGTACTTGTGAACTGAATAAAAACAAGTTTTAAAAAAAAAATCTGAAAATCTTAAAAAAGCAGATGCTTTCGCAGTACCCTAGAAAGTGAGTGTCTACTGGTCTAAGTCACACATGCACACCAGGATTTTTGCCCCCACACCCCCCTCACTTGACAAGGAGTGGTGGTCTGGGTGCTAGTAATCTAGTACTGTGTATTAGTTTAGGTTTCATAAACTCATGTCCCATGAACAGCCGACAAGAACACTCCTTATTCAATTATTGTCTCATCTGAAAATCACTAGATTTTATAGTCAATCTTGGGAGAAAGGGCAAGAACAGGAATCAAACCCAGGCCCTCACGAACACTGAATTGCCAGATTTTTAAAGGCAGACACTGGGCACTGATCCTCGATCAGTGTGCAGCGAGCAGCTTAACACTGGTCCCATTAATTAACGGATGTAACTAACATTCAATTCCTATGAGGGAAAGTCTATGCATTCTTCAGTTCCAGCGTTTCAGGGATATACTGGTCTTTCTTGATTCTTGAGTTTGCTTTCACTGCTGTCCAGCATGGATTTTTCACAAATGTTTGACAGAACCAGTCCCAACATAAAAGTCCAACCAGGAATCAAAACTCTTGATCCACAGATTGGTCACCCTCAACACCTCCTCCTGACTTATATTTACAATGAACTCCCACTTTAATTTTTTTTTTTTTTTTAAATTACCAATCAACGAACTCCCACCAACTAAAATTACCAGATGTAATGATTTCCGATGTCACTCAATGGCATTCTCATCGGGATCTCCGCAAAGCAACGAACTTCGTATCATCGGTAGAGGATCGACGTCCAGCTATTTCGATTTATAAACGTCTTGACCATTCTACTACCTTCCTCCTTTCAATTGTGGCATCCCCCAAAGAATTACAGAACCTTTTTGAAATAAGACGATCGATGACAAAAATTTATCTGATCTACGAGATTATCGAGAGAGAGAGAGAGAGAGAGAGAGAGAGAGAGAGAGAGAACTTTCAGTTTCATACTTTATCGACCTTTTTACCCGGCGAGAGGAGCAATACTATTACTAGACTGTCTAGAAGAGGTAGGAATTGCAAGCGCAATGTTTCCTAGCAAAATAGAAGGGCTTTTGGCGAATTTTCCAAGACAAAAATGTCAATTCAAATTAGATCGGAACTGAAACACTGATAATATGATGTGTTTACAAGGTTTATGTTCAGTTCTTTTGAATCTTTGTTTGGGTAAGCGCGGCCTGTAACTGATAACCCAATTTACTTACAAGTTCACGGTTCTCTCAAGTGTCAGATTGAGAGGACTTGGAGATGGGGAGCTAATGGAACCTTTAAAAGAAGGCCCAGATGCATTCTTGTCTCTGATCCATCCATATTGCCGTCCGTGTGAGCCGGGATGATGCTGGTGCGTTCTGCCGTGCGTCGCCATCTTTGTTTTGGTCTTGCAAATGAAGCTGCTATCAATAGGATTTTCGACTACACTTGAGAGACGAATAATTTTACAACAACTGTTCTTCAAAACATATCATAGATAGTGTATTATCATTGTGCAATAACTAAATGAAGTGTGACATGAAACAATGAATATAAATTCAGTATGAAAATGATAAAATCGAAAATATGAAAATAGCTCTACAGGAGGTTCCCCACCAGACCAACCCAGTCCACAGTTGCACAATTCGAAAACTTAAGTTTCAGTTTCAAGCAGGCCTCGATGCGTTGCTGACTGATCCATATCATAATGTTCGTTCTTCGGTTTATAACGCATGGTCACTGAATACTAGTGTATATGGTTGGTGTTTGTTTGACGATAAGATAACTCTTGTTTTACTTCCATACTCGTGTTATCATAGCATTGCCTCCCTTGCTCCGAAAATCGAAGATGCTCGAATGCTTGATATTTTGCCAGAAAAATTGACTACTTTTAACTTTAATGTGATCGTTTCATCCTTTAGGAGACACAGAGGATATTACAATTAACTTATTCAGAGAAATATTGGCTGTAACCCAAACAGCATGAAAACGAAACCGACAGAAGGAACTGACTTCAAACGAACATACAGGAAGCGAGTTGCCGTTTTCAACAAAATGACTTTTGCAAGATTCAGTTTTTTTTGTTGTTTTTTTGTTTTTTGTTCTTGTTTTTTTTTCACCAGTGTCCCCTTGAATACACGTGTGTTTATCTTATAAAAAGAAAAAAAATCTTGACATTTTCTCAGCATGCAGCGTTGCAAAATGTGTCAGCAATTAAAGGCCGGTTAGACATCATCTGGTAACTTTGAAGATACAGGTGATTCTTCTTTAGTCGAGTTTGCTCTAAAACGATTGTGTCATTGGGTAACGAGTTGACACAATTCTTTGCCACCAGCCAGCAGCCATTTTTATCTCTTAAAGTTTCTTCGCTTAACTCGACTTTGTATAAGCAGACACCGCATTCTTTGGCAAAGTAAACTTGATTTCACCCCGGGTAAGTCGACTGTGACACCTGTAGAACGTTCAGTTCTGAGCTGTTGTCTCCCCCTGCCCAGTAGAGAGTGACAGCTCAGTGGTCATTGCTAGCTCAGAATCTAAAATCTCAACTGAAGTATAGCAAAACACCAATTAAGTATAGGCCTATAGAAGGAGGCTGTGCAGTAATCGCTTCAAATGAGTCATTTGTTGTGCTGTACAAATACCACTGTTTGTAATCAATGCTGTTACTACAGTAGGCCCTACAGCTGTTTCATACAGCTTTTGCTGTAGCACGTACAAACCTAGTTAATTTCGCTGTTGTCCTGCTATCGGGGGCTGCAGATATTTCTTTTTGACCTGAACGTGACAAGTTGCAGCCCGGCCCAATGTGCCAGTGGTAACCAGTCACGTTCACACTGCAGTACTAGAACACGTGTGTAACCAACACCGGTCGGTGCCTGTACTGTAGTAACGGGCAGATGAAGTTGAAAACAACAAGGTGAACAACAGTGTCAGTTTCACCACACTCTCACTGTGGCGACAGTGCGTGCTGTAACTAACTTCGAGTTCATAATTATATGTATACCAGTCAGCTATTGGAATATTTTGTTTTTTGTTTTGTTTTGTTTTGTTTTACCGTTTCCAATCTCATTATTAAGTTAGAACTTCTTTATTTCTTCCTTCTTTCCTTCAGTCCTGAAGCGTCTGAAATACACAAAGGTTTCGTTGGACGAGAGGTAAAAAAAGAAGAAGAAAAAAAGAAAAGAAAAAAACGAAAAAGAAGATGAAAGAAATGAAGGAGAAAGAGATAGATAGAAATAGAGAAATAGTGACAAAGACAGTGACATTCAGAACTCAGAACTCAGAAATATTTTAATGTCAATAACTTAACAGCCCTAATGACATATGCATGCGGAGACAGTCACAACAGAAACGAAATCAACAACAACATTTTTTTTTTAATAGGAAAAGGGGGAAAACGATTTATCAAAAGCATAGAATTAGTGAAAATTCATTGATTAAGAAAACTATAATTTCGACCATACAATTTACACTTGTAATGAGTATCAGTATCAGTATCACTAGCTCAAGGAGGCGTCACTGCGTTCGGACAAATCCATATACGCCGTTACACCACATCTGCCATGCCAACCCAACGCGCTTAGTCAGGCCTTGAAAAAAAAAGTAATGACTATAATAATGATGATGAATGATGATGATGATGATAATAATAATAATAATAATAATAATAATAATAATAATAAATGAAAATAGAATAAATGATTGTGATGAGAAGAAATTACAATATCAAGAAAAATATTCATACGTAGCCGTCAACACCAAGTCGAATTTCAGAGACAGACAGACAAAGACAGTGACTCGACTCAAGACTCAAAACTCGAAAGCATCATCCCTGAAGGATAAGCCATAATGGTTTTGAGCTTTGCCTTGTATTTCGGAGAGAGAGAGAGAGAGAGAGAGGGGGGGGGGGTCAAAGAGAGAGATAGGCAAACAGGCACTGAGACACACACACACACACACACACACACACGGAATCATTCCCTGCAACCCCCTCACTTTTTGTTTCTCTCTCTGGGTTTTTTGGGGTTTTTTTTTTTTTTTTTTTTTTTTTTTCTTTTCTTTTTTTTTTTTTTTTTTTTTTCTTTTTTTTTTTTTGAAGACTATGACTACACACAACCCGATCTCTAGTTTTTTCTTTCTGTTTTTCCTGTCCATTACCCTGACAACATGAAGTGAAGGAAGATGAAGGCAGAGAAGGAACGTGGCTGAGTGGTCATAATCATTCCAACACAATGTCCGTGACTGAGGGTCTGGGGCTCGAACACCCGGGTCTCGCTCTTTCTCCCATGTTGGATTGGAAAATCAAACTGAGCGACGGTCTAGTCATTCTGATTAGACGATAAACCAAGGTCTCGTGTTGTGGGAAGCACGCGCTCAGCGCACTGAAAAAGAACCCAGAGAAACATGTAAGTGTTGTCCTCTGGCAAATTTTATTTGCTTATTTATCATCATTGTTGTCTTATTTATTTCATTATTTATTTATTATTTTTTTTTTTTTTTTTTTTTTCCATTACTACTACCTTTTTTATATCACAATTATTATTTATTTATTTATTTACGTAAGCTTATCTCTATATATTTTTTTTTTCTCAAGGCCTGACTAAGCGCGTTGGGTTACGCTGCTGGTCAGGCATCTGCTTGGCAGATGTGGTGTAGCGTATATGGATTTGTCCGAACGCAGTGACGCCTCCTTGAGCTACTGAAACTGAAACTCTGGCAAACAATTATGTAAGAAGAAATCCCGCTCTGATAGGAAAACCGACAAACATAATTATTCGTACACTCAAGGTGTGACTAGGCACGTTGGGTTATACTGCTGGTGTAGCGTATGTGGATTTGCCCGAACACAGTGATACTTCCTTGAGAAACTGTACCTGAAATATGAACTGAAAACGAAAAATACATGGGCAGTTTTTTTGTTTTTTTTTTGTTTTTTTTTGGGGGGGGGGGGGGGGGTGTTTTTTGTTTTGTTTTGGTTTTTTTGTTGGTTTTTTTTTTTTTTTTTTTTGGGGGGGGGGTGGGGGTGGGGGTGGGGGGGATTGTGTGTGTGTTTTTTTTGTTGTCTTTCTTGCCGCCTGTCCTTTTGTTTTTTTCCCTCATTCGTACCTCATTAAAAAAAATTTTGGGACCTCCCTTCTTTCCATTTCATTCTTGGAGTTTCTTTCTTATTTACTGTCGTATTGGGTGTTTTCTTTTTTTTTTCTTTTTTTTTTTTCTTTTTTTTTTTCTTTTTTTTTCCATCTTCCTGATTTTTCGTCTCGTTTCCCGTTCTTTATTTCCATCTTCTTCTCTTCGTTTCTTTCTCTATGTGTGCCTGTCTTGCTTTTTTATTTCCACTTCAGTTGTTTTTTTTCCCCTTGTTACTTTTTCTTTCTTTCTTTCTTTTTTCTTCGCTGTTTCCAGTCAGCCTTTCACTTCCTTCTTTCTTTATCTGTCTCCTAAATGATGTCTTGGAGTGGAATCTTCATTAGATCTTCGCTCCTTCGATTTCTTTGTCCCTTTATTTTCTTTCGTTTGAATTTATTTCTATCTGATTTTCACTGATTTAGTTTTACTCTGTTTTATTCGATTTTTACCTCTTTTTTTTCTATTTCAATTTATTTTACTTTGTTTCAGTTCGATGAATTTCATTTTACTTGTGTTTCATGTACTGACGCCTCGAACAGGCAGCACGCAAAAACGAATTGAGCAAAAAAATAAATAAAATAAAATAAAATAAAATAATAATAATAATAACAAATAAATAAAAAAATAAATAAAAAATTAAAATCAGCAACAACACAACGACATTTATTTTTTTTTTTTTTCTAATTAGTGCAGTGAAAAGTGACATAATTTTCTATTGAAAAAGAATAACGAGAGAAAAAAAAAAGCCGGTAATTTAGATGGGCTTTAAGAGAGACATGAGGAGGTGTGGTGAGAGGGTTGTGCCAGTGGTTGGAGATGTTGGAGATGTGTGTCACGTGCTGAGAACCCCCTCCACGTCACGTGGCTGGCTGTCCGGCCCCCTCATCTGTCCACTGGTCAGGATCTGCGGGGTGAAAAAGGAAAAAGAAAAAGAAAAAAAAAGGTGGGTTGCCTACCAGAAAGAAAGGGAAAAAAAAGGAAATGGGGGGAAGGTTAAGAGGGGAGCAATAAGGGAGGAAGAACAGGAAAAATAGGAAGATAGGTGGGAGGAAGGTGGGAAGGAAGGAAGAAAGGATCGAGAAAGGAAGGAAGAAGGGGAAGGGAGGAGTAAAGAAGTAAGGGAGGGAGGGAGGGAAGGGGAGGAAGGAAGGAAGGTAGGAAGGATCGAGAACACTGGATGAAATATTATTCCACAAACAGGCTCCTGAATAAATGAGACTTCATTGTAAAAAAAAGATTTACGCTTGGGAGGGGAATCTTAACCCTGTTGGTCTGGCGAATTAGCGTGGTGGGAAATCTGTTTGTCAAAGAAGGAGCATGTGCTTTGTAAAATTCACGTTTATGCTTGATAGGAAGAATGTTTAAGTGTCTGACATAATTAGCAGTTAGTGATGAAGATTTTAGAAGGATTAGATTAGGAAGGGAGGAGAGGAGAAAAAAGGAGGAAGGGGAATGGAGGGAAGGGAGAGGGAACGAAGGAAGGAAAAAAAGAAGGAAGAAAGGAAGGGGAGGATCAAGAAAGGAAGGAAGGAAGAAAGGGGGCAAGGGGAGAAGGAAGAGATAGAGGAAGGGGAGAAGACAGTAAAAGGGAGGAGGGAAGGAAGGAAGGATAAATAAAGGAGGAAGGAAGTGGAAAAGGAAGGAGAGAATAAATGAAAGAAGGAAACAGGAAGAAACGAAGGAAGAAAAGAAGGAGGGACGGGAAGGATGAAGGGATGGAAAAAAAGATGGGAAGAAAGAAGAACACGAGATGAATTATCAAGGTGTGAAAAAAGAAAGACAGGTAGATAGAAAGACAGATAGAGAGCATCATACATAAACACATACAGAGAGACAGACAGACACAGATAGATAAATAGATAGATAGATAAACAGACAGACAGACAAACAGACAGAGAGACAGACAGACTGATAAACTGATATACAGAGAGACAGACAGACACAGATAGATAAATAGATAGATAGATAAACAGACAGACAGACAAACAGACAGAGAGACAGACAGACTGATAAACTGATATACAGAGAGATAGACATACAGAGATATAGGTGTTAATTTTAGATATAATGAAACACAAAAGGACGGATCACGAAATCAAGAAGCAATGAAAGACTTGAGGAAAGTAAAGTAGGAAATGAGAATCAAAGACAACGGCAACAACGACAACGACAACGACAATAACGACAACAACGACAACAACGACAACGACAATCGACAGTAACGACAACGGCAACAACGACAACGGCAACAACGACAATAACGACAACGACAATAACGACAACGGCAACAACGACAACGACAATAACGACAACGACAATAACGACAACGGCAACAACGACAACGGCAACAACGACAACAACGACAACGACAACAACGACAACGACAACGACAATAACGACAACGACAATCGACAATAACGACAACGACGACAACGGCAACAATGACAACGACAATAACGACAACGACAATAACGACAACGACAATAACGACAACGGCAACAACGACAACGGCAACAACGACAATAACGACAACGACAATAGCAACAACGACAACGACAATAACGACGACGACGACAACGACAACGACAATAACGACAACGACGAAGACAACAACAACAACGACAATAACGACGAAGACAAATAAGACCAGAAAAGAAGACGAGAGAGAGAGTCGGATTCGGATTCGGATGATTTATTCATAATTATAACATGCTGGGGCCCTGTCCGGTTTGACGACTGTGAACGCTTCGTGAAAACCTCAGTATTTGTCGATAGATTGAGTATACTTTCGATGGGGTACTTGTTTAAATTCACATTATGACATATTTCTAGGTCATATTTCGCTCTGATATTTCACTGAACGATAAATAAAGGGTTACAGAATCCCGAAAAACAAAAATCTCAAAATCACCCAGATTGACCCTCACCCTGTTTTCAGCCCTGCCACTCGATTTCAAATGTGCGACTGTGTACCCCGTTGGCGAAGACAGGTCACAGATAGGCCATTGCCCCTCATGAAGGGGTGCAGTATACAACATTATTAAACATGGAAGTGCAAAAGGCGAAACAGTCATCAAAGGAATTATGATATCATTATTGATCTTAACTTAAATGCTTTATATATGTAAATGGACAAATTCTTTACAATGATTTCTTTATTAGATGCCATCAACAGACTTTGCCGAAACTGATTTGGAAACTTAAAATACGTTCGTGGAATATACTGTTCTCTTAATTTACTTAAAGCAGTACAATATAAAATAAAGTGTAACTCATCTTCAACACCACTTCTACACAGAGGGCAATTCAACTCATCTACAGTATGCTTTCTGTACCGATAATAATGTTGAGCAATTTCTTAAATACCTAATCTAAATCTTGCCATTATGAGTGAGAGAGAGAGAGAGAGAGAGAGAGAGAATGCGAATGCGAATGCGAATGCGAATGCGAAATGTTTATTCAATTTTAGGCCTAAGCCCCTAATTGAAGGGGAAATCATACACAAAACAAACAATCAAAATTACAATAACACAGTGTCTAGTATTTGATCTTAACATAATTATTGTCATGAAAATTCAAATTGATACTATGATTTAAGTTACAGCCGTACGTAATCGTTTCAAGGCATAGTAAATGTAGAACGCAACATTACGCAAAACAATTTCATTTCTAGATGACATAAGCAAATTAAATCTAAAGCGACATGGGCTATTATAAAACTTAGGTTGAATATATTTTATCCTTAAGTCGTGAAAGACAGGACAGCAAAACATAAAATGAATTTCATCTTCTTCTGAATCATGACATAAACGACACTGTACTTTATCTACTCTTCTGTCGCTAAATCTAAACCTATGGCAGGCAATGTCTGTTACGCCAAATCTTAATTTAGTCAGAGCACATTTAACATATCTATTCATTGCAATTTCAATATATGGTTCCACACTATTTGTCACTTTAAACATCCTGTATTCAGCAAATCTATTGCTGTTCTGTACGTGATCATGCCAGCTCTGCCATCTACAGTCAACAAGTCTTTGTTTAAAACATTTCATAAATCCTGTTACATTTTCAACACCCTGGTTATCCCATACATAGGCAAATCCATAGGAACACAAACATTTTCTAATACCTGTAGCCCAAGTCTTCTTACCATTATTGTCTAAATTATACAGCGACCTGTAAGCTTTGTATGGTAACCTATGGTATCCATTCTAGTTAATTTTAGCCAGTAATTAATACATTTTACATAAGAATTTAGGTATATCGGGTATCTCCCAAGTTCACCATAAATAAAGTCATTAGGTGTTCGCCTGTCAACATTCAAGAAACGTTTCATAGCAAACAGGTGTAGTCTTTCAATGTCTGCACCATTTTCAAAAGCCCATATTTCAGCACCATATTGTAAAATAGACTGTACCTGAGAATCAAATAACTTTATAAATATAGTATATGAGCTACAATCTAATTTATACATAACACGAAGTATAATCAAAACAGCTCTCTTTGCTCTGTTTACTAAATCCTGGCACGCAAAAGAGTCTAGTTGAAAAAAATATTCCAAGATACTTGTATACATTTACCACTTTTACTGTTTCATTTCCATAAGACCATTGTTCATGTCTACTAAGATACCCACCCTTTCGAAACACAATTATATTTGTTTTGTCCATATTTACTCTTAATTCTAGTTTCATTGCGGCTTCATACAAACTATTCAACTGTCTTTGCAAACCAATAACTGATATTGATAACAAAATCATATCATCGGCAAAAAGCAACATAAACAACTCTATCAAATCAAAAGTCACCCCATGTCGCCCGTTTTCAATGATTTCGAGGGCAATCTCATTGACAAACAATGAAAATAAAACAGGACTACAAACATCGCCTTGCTTTACTCCTCTGGTGCAATTAACAAAATCTGATAATTTCGCTCCACTTCTTATCCTAGCTTTCACTTCTCTGTACATGCTTTTAATACATCGATACAGTTTACCTCTAATTCCATTTTTTAACAAAACTGGCCACAATTTCCTAGATATTGAATCAAATGCTTTTTCAAAATCCACAAATGCAACATATAACTTTTGATTATTGGCAAATTGTCTCTGAACAGCAGCTAACAATGTAAATATATGATCAATAGTACAATAATCTTTCTTAAAACCAGCTTGATGTTCACCTGTTATGTTGTTTAAACTCATCCATTCTTGTAGTATGTAATTAATAATCGAACTATACAATTTACTACTAGTATTACATAATGATATTCCTCTATAATTATTTGTGTCATTCACGTCACCTTTCTTAAACAATGGTAAAATAATTGATTCGGTCCAGTTTTGTGGATAAATACCATTGTCAAATAAATGATTAAATAAATTCAACAAAAACATTAATATGGATTCACCACCATTTTTGAAAAACTCGCCGATTAATTCATCAGGTCCAGCTGATTTTCCACTCTTCAATTTTCTAATTGCTAACAATAATTCATCCCTGGATATTGGTCTGTTTATAACTTCATTTGCTCCATCTTCTACTGCTTCATCTATTACATCATCTTCATCTAAATCATCTGCTTCTTTTTCAAGTACATGTCTAAAATGATCATACCACTGGTCTACAGATATCTTATTTTGTGGTTGATACTTTTTACATGAGACTTTTTTTATTGTTTCCCAAAACATCTTCTGGCATGTTATTGAATTTACCAATTCATTTAGAAGTGATTCATTGTATTCTTTCTTTTTCCTAGAGATCATGTTTTTGTATTCTCTTCTTGCAATGCAAAACATTACTCTATCATCTTTATCTGAAGTGTGTTTAAATTTTCTAAAAAGTCTTCGCACCTTACGTCTAGTTATTCTACATTCCCGGTCAAACCATTCTTGTCGTAACTCTTTTGTAATAGGGACCCTTTTCTTCATGTACATTGCCTGATCTTTAACAATTTGGTTAAACTTAATCAATGCTAAATTAACGTCTACCTTAATCAAGTCTGATGCATTGTCTATTTCTTCTTTTACTTTTCTCGAATTCATTGAGTCAAAAAAGGTTTGTGCATGTAATGTACTCCATCTATATCTATCAATGAACTGTTGCTCATTCACATTAGCAGGATATCTGGTAGACATGCAAGTAGCCTGCCAGTCAAAGGACAACAACAGAGGGAGATGATCAGATTCTATCCTGTCCAGAATGTCAATTGTCAAAATGTCACAAACATGTTCAAAAAAAGTTACAGAAGCCAGGTAATAGTCGTTCACACTGCTACCTTGATCAGATATGTATGTGTAACGACCATGTTGGTCGCCATTACATAGGCCATTTAAAATGCACAATCCCAAAGCAGTGGTCATATCTAATAATTTCTTTCCATAAGAATTTAGTACCGCATCCTGAGAATTTCTGACCATATGGTTTTCATCATCCTTTCCATAGTTTTTATGTAGTCTGTTTTCATCAAAAAAGTTGGGTAAATAATTAGAAGTCCTTGCGTTCAAATCTCCACAAAGTATCATATCAATATCATCAAATACACACAACTTGTCTACAATACTATCCTCAAGCATAATTATTCCATTATCAATATCACAATTAGAGTAGTATGGCGAATTTTCAGGAGGTATATACACACATACAAATAATACATCTTTAGGAAAATGGAAAAAATGTTTCTCTAGCACAAAATACATGCAAAAATCACTCTCATCATCCACCTGACGAACATAAGGAACCAACTCATTCCGCACAAGGCAAATTATTCCTCCAGATCGTCGTCCGTGCTGCGTCAACTTGACTGCTGGTTTTATAAACAATCTGTGTTCTTTAAATAAATTGAACTCAAACTTATCAACAAATGTCTCAACTAGACAAACAAAATCAAAAGATGAAACAAACTTAACAAAATCTGCATCATCAAGTTTTGACATGATGCCACATACATTCCAGTGAAGAAAAGTTAATTTATTCCTCAAAAAATCCAAATTTCCGGAAAGTGTGTGTTCAGACTGTCATCACCCACCTCCCCATTCCCGTGCACATAATCATCACAACTTTCATCACCACTCTCATTCATCCTCTCATTACTGCTCCCTCCTCCTCTCTCTCCCACGTCTTCCCTCGCGGTACAAAATGCACTATTATGTTTATTCTCATTACGTTTATCCGCACTCACAAACTCATCATCACTGTCCAAACAACTTCTAATACATTCGTCATTGTTAATATTGTCTTCACAACAACTATCAAGCGTATTTGAACACAACAAATTTGAACGTACTGGAGAGAACTTCACATGAGCTGCAAAACATTTATCTTCACAATCAAGAACACGTGGTTTTTCACTCACAACACACACGTCATTATCAACACACAATTTTGTTCCAAACATGTAGACCTCATCGGGTAATCCCGGAAAGTGTTCATCATGCCGTGAAGTTCCATTTGGCCTCATGTGATTCACGTGCTCTTTGAAAGCTGCAACACACACCGGACTGTCACTGGCCAGGTCACCATGTTCCCCACCCTCCCTGTTGGCAACACGTTCACTGTCATCTGACACAGGTGTCATGGTTGGCCTGCTGCCAGCTACCGCTCTGTACCCAGTTTCACACACAAAATCTACACCCGGTGCTAGGCTTAAACTTGACCCTCTTGACATGTTTTGCATCAAAATCGGTATATTTCCAAAAGGGTTAGAGGACAAAACACATAATGGTTCAATGGGCCGGCCGAAACCCTACGTGGCTTCTTTCAGTTTATCACCGGTGTCTAAATAGTACTTTTTCCCCTCGATCACCAAGTGATCGTACACCATAGTGACTTTCTTTCTCTGGTCTCTGGCTGCCTTAAGATGAGGGGTCAATTTCCTCCTGATTTCTCTGACTTTTGCAGAGAAATCTTCACCAATAAATATACCACTTCCTTTTAGCTTACTTTTATCTTTCAAAATCTTCTCCTTATCTTTGTAGAAAGTACAGCAAGCAACAATGGGAGACTTAGGATTGGCACTCACACGGTGTACTCTGTCAAACTGTACTGTGTCTGACATCTCCAACCTTTCTGTCAGCATCTCACTGACCGATTTCTCACAGTCTTGCCACGTTTCGTCTTTGACTCTCGGTATTCCATGGATGATCAAGTTATTGCGCTTTGATCGACCTTCCAAATCATCAACCTTTTTCTCCAAATTTTCTACTTTAATTTTCAAAGCACAGTTTTCTTCTTTCAAAACATCATTTTCTTCTCTCAAGCTCTTAACATTGCTCGCTATGTCATGCACTTCTTGTTTTAGGTCAGAATACGACTCTTTCAAATCTGTCATGTCATTTTTCAGATCATCAAACCTTGCATTGTAGCCAAGCAACATTGACATAACATCTCTAATAGTGGGGTCAACATTCAGTTTTTCACTTGCCACTTGGTCAGTACTATTTCGTCTTTGTCCACCACTATTCAGTCGTGTCTGTCTCAATGTGTCTTGTTTTGGAGGTCCGGGGTTCAGTTCAATGTCACCACACTGATGGATCAAATTTCCCATATATAACAGAAAGAGGAGCATACCTGCCATGACACCGTCCGTTCTGCTTCGTAAGGTCAACACACGCAGATACATGGCTGCCTTAAACTTTGCACGGTCAAACATAAAATTGATGTAGACTGGCAGAAAACTGCCACACACACCTCTGAAATGTAACGGTGAGACAGGCATGACACAACACCAACCTCATGCACGAAGTACAGCAACTGAAAAAAATCTCAAGTAAGTAAATTTGGCAAAAATTGCAGGAGCTCACAAACGTGCGTCCTCACTGACACGGCTCACCTTTGACCCCCCCGAGAGAGAGAGAGAGAGAGAGAAGACCTAGATGAACGAGGTAAGAGCACTTGATAACCAGAAAGGAACAGAAGAGAAGAACAAGAGAGAGAAGGGGGTGGGGGAGGAGGAGGAGGAAGGCGAGAAGGGGGAACACTTGGAACTCTTACACGAGAAAGTGAAAAAAAAAAAGCGGAAGAAGCAAAAGCTGAACAAATTGAGTGACAGAAAAATTATCATGGAGGAACAGGGCAGTGACCTGAAGGCTGACAACCACCCTCCCAGCCCCCCACCTCCGCACTCCCTCCCCCCGCCCCCCCCCCACCCCCCACCCCCCACCAAAAAAAGAAAAAAAACACACCAAAAAATCAAAACAAACAAACGACAAAAAAAACAAAAAAAAACAACAACAACAACAACACCACAACAACAACACCAAACATCATAGAAAAACAAACAAACAAACCACCTTCCAGTTAACATCACTTCCTAAAATGGTCATTTTTGAGCTGGACAAAGGTATACGATTCTCTAAACTGTGAATAAACTACAGCATATAGGCTGCCACTCAAAAGAATGTATGGGCCACCAATCTGAAGCATCTTTTTTTTTCTTTTCCTTTTTTTTTCCATTGCATATTAGATTCCACATTTTCAACGCACCCATACTTTCCTAACACTGGTATCGTGAAACAGATCTTTAGTTTCGACACAAGCACAAAACTCCCCTTACTTTTGATTTCATGCCATTGTGGACAGCAGAATGAGCATAACATTCACGAACATAATAATAATAATAATAATAATAATAATAATAATAATAATAATAATAATGGTCCAGTTTTGCGGAAAACGTCTGATTCAAACAGAAGGCTTTAACCGAAAAAAAAAAAAAATATATATATATATAATGAAAATAATAAAAACAAACAAACAAACAAAAAACCGCTAGGATGAGGAGGAAGTCTGTTTGATATCCCGTCACACCTACTGCATGGGGACTGTAGACATCTGGTTGAAATATTCATTTTCACATCTGATCGATGTCATTCATTTAAGAACAAGCACACAAATAATAATAATAATAATAATAATAATAATAATAATAATAATAATAATAATAATAATAACAATAACAACAACAACAACAATAATAATGATGATGCTGATGATAAGAACAATAATAACAACAATGTTATAATCATAATCATAATCATAGTAATAATACGGTAAGAGAAGGGGAAATTATATGTCGAGATAGTGGAGGATGGAACCAAAGATGACTATTTGAAACAAACAGAAGTACAAAATACAGAACATTACTGAATGGACTCAGTAAGAGGGAAGTCGTTGATCTGACAAGGGAAACAACCGATAATAAATGTAAAAAAATATTTTTAAAAAAAAAGTAAAAAACTTCAACGTTTCCAGTGACTGTAAATGACACACTTACACGTGAGTTAGCATTCATCAACTGACAGTCAAATACACGTGAGTTAGCATTCATCAATTGACAGTCAAATACACGTGAGTTAGCATTCATCAACTGACAGTCAAATA
>NC_134884.1:40143572-40153572 GCF_041734735.1 Babylonia areolata
GATAGTGTGCTATATAAGTATCCATTATTATCATTATTAGTAGTATACAATACGATACAACAATCATTTATAGTTCACTCGGGACAGTGTTGAAGCCTGTGTGAATCATGTATCCATCTACGTCCTTGTATCTATTGACGGAAAATGTTTAGAATGCGATTGAAAACTCATCATGCGGGGTAATCTTATAATTATTAGTATTCCTAGTTATTTTTCTAAGCTTTCTTTTGCATGGTAAAATGCTGTAACAACAATGTTGTCACTGCAACTGATGACGAATGACCATACACGATCATGACCTACATTCATTTCATGGCAATTTTTGTCCAATACCATCAACAGATATAAATAGACTCACCCCCATCGCCCAGTCATTTCTGATAGTTTCAGTTTTCATTTTCTCAAGCTCACATCACACTGCGTTCGGGACAAATCCATACACGCTTCACCACATCTGCTAGATATTTGATTAGCCAGCACAAAGCAACGCGCTTAGTCAGGCATTAAGTGCGTGCACATTTTATACGTATTTGGTTGTGTTCCTGTCAGACTGGATTTATTCAGCATAACTTTGCCCAGAAGACAACATAACACTTATGTTGCCATTGGTTCTTTCTCAGTGCGCCAAAAGCATGCTGCAAAACTGGAGCTCGGTTTATCGTCTCATCGGAATGAACAGACGCTCGCTGGTTTGATTTTCCAGGGCGACAGAAGGGCGACACCGATCCGAGCGGGATTCGAACCCAGACCGTCACGGCTGATAAGCGTCCTAAACTTTAAACATACTGCCACCTTTCCCCTTCTACTGTCACTAATGTGGAGTGATGGCCTAGAGGTAACGCGTCCGCCTAGGAAGCGAGAGAATCTGAGCGCGCTGGTTCTAATCACGGCTCAGCCACCGATATTTTTTTCTCCTCCTCCACTAGACCTTGAGTGGTGGTCTGGACGCTAGTCATTCGGGTGCGGAGACAATAAACCGAGGTCCCGTGTGCAGCATGCACTTAGCGCACGTAAAAGAACCCCACGGCAACAAAAGGGTTGTTCCTGGCAAAATTCTGAAGAAAAGTTTACTTCGATAGGAAAAACAAATAAAATTGCACGCAGGAAAAAAAAAAAAAAAAAAAGAAAAGAAAAAAAGGGTGGTGCTGTAGTGTAGCGACGCGCTCTCCCTGGGAAGAGCAGCCCGAATTTCACACAGAGAAATCTGTTGTGATAAAAAGAAATACAACTGCAAAAAAATATACCTACACCCACACACACACACACACACACGCGCGCGCGCGCGCGCGCGCAGCAAATGAGTATACAGGCGAACTGCATGGGGATGGGCGAATTGGGGATGACCAATTTAATGATAAGGCGAATCGGGAATAGGCGAATCAGGATTTGGGCGAATCGGAATGACACTGACATGCGCACATGCGCATTGTGCATCCTATTGGCTGTTGTGGCTGCCTGCTCAGCAAGAGCTTCGTCGCTTCGCTGCTGACTGTGCAGACGACCACCAGTGCCGGAGAGACGGTCTTTGTCGCGAAAGGTTACATCTGTCATTAAGTGGTGTCTGCCTGGTCTGTTGGAGTTGCTGTTATGCTACTTCTTTCTGTAATGATATGATATGATATGTTACGGATACTTATATGGTGCCTATATTCGGTCAGAGACCAAAGTCTAAGCGCTTCAGAAACTTGTAGTCATCAATTTTGCACAACAAGCTGCCTGCCTTGGTGGAGCCGACTTTCAGTTGCCATTTTTGGAGGCTCATCATTCGTTTTCTGTGTCAGTCAATCAGGTTTCAGTCACACACACACACACACACACACACACACACACACACACACACACACACACACCCCTACCCCACCCCCACACACACATACACACACACACACACACACACACACACACACACACACACACACACACACACACAGATTCTGGCTGTTGAAATTTTTGGTTTGGAACTTTACGAGTAAGAGTTCCTATAGTCCGAGGGCTTTCATTCTCGCAGGCTATCCACCCCATCACCCCCCCCCCCCCCCCCCCCCCCTACACACACACACACACACACACACACACTTCATTCCATGAACTCGCTAACTTCGTTCAGCGTCACACGTGACAGTATCAGTGACCCAGTTCTCCACAGAGGAAACATTAGCATTCATCCCTTCTTCACATGTACAAAGTGGAGGGGGGTAGGGGGTGCGAGCGGGGGATGGGTGTGGAGGTGGGTGATAGGGGATGGGGGTGGTGGTGGTGGGGGGGCGGGGGTGGGGGGGAGCGGGTGGGTACCGGATGGTTATGATGGATGATGGATAGGGCAGAAACGAGAAGGGGAAGAAGGGTTCCCGGATAGAGGTGGGGGAAGGTGTGTAGGGTGGGAGGGGGGGTGGGGTGGGTGGGGATCGGGGGGGAGGGGGGGGGGGACACAAGCATCAGGCAGTAGTAGGAAGTAATTAGTCTTCACCAGGGCTGTAACCAAAAGAGAACAAACAACCCATCACTGTTCAAACAAGCTTGCTGAAAAAGAAATGAGAGGGCCGGTGGGGCTAGGAGGGGGTCGGGGGCGGGTGGGTGGGCTTGGAGAGGATTGAGGGTGGAAGGTGTGATGATGATGCTCTCTCTCTCTCTCTCTCTCTCTCTCTCTCTCTCTCTATATATATATATATATATATATATATATATATATATATATATAATCATATACATGTATTTATGCATCTATCTATCTATCTATCTATCTATCTATATATATATATATATATAGAGAGAGAGAGAGAGAGAGAGAGAGAGAGAGAGAGAGATGTTTACACACACACACACACACACACACACACACACATATATATATATATATGGATATACATATATTACAGGTAGAAGGACAGAGACGTATTGAAAAAAAAAAGGTATTATACGGAATGAATGGAAAAGAGAGAGACAGAGGGAGACAGAGGGAGACAGAGGGAGACAGAGGGAGACAGAGGGAGACAGAGGAAGACAGAGGGAGACAGAGGGAGACAGAGGAAGACAGAAGGAGACAGAGGAAGACAGAGGGAGACAGAGGAAGACAGAGGGAGACAGAGGAAGACAGAGGGAGACAGAGGGAGATAGAGGGAGACAGAGGGAGACAGAGGAAGACAGAGGGAGACAGAAGGAGACAGAGGAAGACAGAGGGAGACAGAAGGAGACAGAGGGAGACAGAGGGAGACAGAGGAAGACAGAGGGAGACAGAGGAGACAGAGGAAGACAGAGGGAGACAGAGGGAGACAGAAGGAGACAGAGGAGACAGAGGAAGACAGAGGAGACAGAGGAGACAGAAGGAGACAGAGGGAGACAGAAGGAGACAGAGGGAGACAGAGGGAGACAGAGGGAGACAGAAGGAGACAGAGGAGACAGAGGAGACAGAGGGAGACAGAGGAGACAGAGGAAGACAGAGGGAGACAGAGGGAGACAGAGGAAGACAGAGGAAGACAGAGGGAGACAGAGGAAGACAGAAGGAGACAGAGGAAGACAGAGGAAGACAGAGGAAGACAGAGGGAGACAGAAGGAGACAGAGGAAGACAGAGGGAGACAGAGGAAGACAGAGGGAGACAGAGGAAGACAGAGGGAGACAGAGGGAGACAGAAGGAGACAGAGGGAGACAGAAGGAGACAGAGACAGAGGGAGACAGAGGGAGACAGAAGGAGACAGAGGAGACAGAAGGAGACAGAGACAGAGGGAGACAGAAGGAGACAGAGGGAGACAAACAGAGAAGGGGATTCAGACAGTAAAACGTGCGGAAGCTGTTCCAGTTCCAGATCTTCAATACAGGGTGCTGAGACCTGCCGACACTTCTCCACTTCTTCACTTGACAAAGAGTTTATGACAAGAAACGATCTTCATCTTAAGGTAACTTTGATTTTAAACCATTTATTTATTTATTTATTTATTTATTTATTTTTTACCATTTTAACTTCCTTTTAAAAGGTCCAACGGTCACCATATTTTGTTCATTTCTGTCATTATAATTATGAATATGAATTTAAAAAGAAACAACATGTATTGTCGTTTATATTTGGTAAGGACGGAACAGGTTACAAAGAAAAAAACAAACGAAACCCAGTTCAGTTCAGTTTGGTTTCTCAAAGAGGCATTACTGCGTTCGGACAAATCTATATACGCTACACCACATCTGCTAAGCAGATGGCTGACCAGCAGCGTGACCCAACACGCTTAGTCAGGCCGTGAGGGGAAGAAAAGGCATAAACAAATAAATACATACATCATGAAATTAATGAAAAAACAAAAAAAAAAAAAACCAATTAAATGAGAAAATTAATGTTGATAGACAAAATGAGAAGAAAAAAAATTAGAAAAGAAAATAGATAGATAAATGAAACGATAAGCAGACAGATAACGAAATTAAGAAAAATAACAATGAATTTTAAAAATGAAAAAAAAAACACACCAAAAACACAGATAGATAAACTGATAAATGAGAAAAAAAAAGATAAAATAGATCAATAAAGATATGAATATATAGATAGATAAATCCATGAATAAATAGATAGATAGATAAATAAATAAATATTTGATGAAATAAATAAATCGATAAACAAATACATAAATAAATAATTGAATAATAAGTAAATGAATGATTAATTCATTAACATCTTTGTAAAAAATAAAAATAAAAAATAAAATAAAAATAAAATAAACCAGGGGTCGATCTGAGATGAGGGACCATGATTCTTTCAGCCTGGTCCCTCCATCACAATTACCAAAAAAATACCACAAGGTGAAAGCTGTTCTGAACAACCATTATTTACCCACGATTTTAGTGACAAGGCAGAGGCAGCTTAACTCTCTCCATACGAACGGCGAAAGAGACGACGTTAACAGCGTTTCACCCCAATTACTATCATCAAAATATTGCAAGAGGAAGGCTCTTATACTGAAGAGGTGAATGTTGACAAAGAATACCACAATTCTGACGACAAAAGCTATAGGTTGGGTCATTCAGACACCCACTGGACATCCGAGGGGTCTGTGTAAAGGAGAAGAGAGGACTGGCCGTACTGAGTGAGTTAAAACAGAACCGCTGAGCTGAACTGCAGTATTAGCGTGTGTTGCTGTTGACTGAGAGTTCCGTCAGTTGCAGCTGCAGTCACCATGAAAGGGTTGTCGCTGTTTGTCGGTGGAGTTCCTGTGGTCCTGTTGTTGGCGGCCTGTACCCTGTCCCTCGAAGTGCATCCCACTGATAATGCTGTCAACGTCTGTGCAGACAAAGATACTGTAAGGAGAGTGCTGGTTTATCATCGTCATCATCGTCATCGTCATCATCGTCGTCATCGTTGTCGTTTATCATCGTCATCATGTATTATTATTATCATCATCAGTGAGTATCATGCATTATCATCATCATTATCATCATCATCATCATCATTATTAACATGTATTTGTCATCTTGTATCATCATCATCATCATCATCATCATTTGCAACAGTTTCATCTTATTGCATTTTTGCTGTGTTTTGATATTTATTTATTTATTTATTTATTATTATTATTATTATTATTACTACTACTACTACTACTACTACTACTACTACTACTACTACTACTACTACTACTACCTTTTCATATTATAATAATAATAATTTATTTATTTATTTATTTATTTATTTATTATTTATTTATGTAAGCTTATCTATTATATATTCACCTTTTTTTCTTCTTTTTTTTTCTCAAGGCCTGACTAAGCGCGTTGGATTACGCTGCTGGTCAGGCATCTGCTTGGCAGATGTGGTGTAGCGTATATGGATTTGTCCGAACGCAGTGACGCTTCCTTGAGCTACTGAAACTGAAACTGAAACTGTGTTTTGATTTGTTTTATCGATTTATTACCCAAAACAAAACAAAAAACACAAAAAAACTATTTTTGTCCTGATATGTCCTATCTTATTGCATTCTGTTCCACGCCTGCACTGTTCCTCTGCCTGTCACTCATTTATGTCATCCAAACTGATCTCTCTCTCTCTCTTTCTCCCTCTCTCTCTCTCTCTCTCTCATCTAAAGTAAAGATGGAGGAATACGTCAAAGAAGAAACAGAGTACAAGTGAAATAGAAAAATAAAAATAAAAAAAATAAAAAGAAGAGTTTCATTAATTACGCAAGATTAGTAAAACTTAAACAATCGATTTGTCACCCAAAGCGTGTTTGGCAAGCCATTAGGTTAGTAAGCAGCATGTCCGTAATATACAATGGTATATCTAATAAGAGGGGTGGTTTGATCATTTCTTTCAAGTCTTCAATGATGTGAATGAATCTACATATTCGTAAGAAAAAAAAAATGAATTGAACGAAGAAGAGAAAAAGTCAGACGACTCAGACTTTTCATTCAATGAAGCAATTTCTTGAAAAGAGCTTACAAAATTATTACCGAAATGTTGAAATATGCTGATGCTAATGTTATTGACTTATCAGTAATTTATTTCAATAAACTACGGTCCAGATTCATCATCGTGCCAATAAATAAATATGAATATATATATATATATATATATATATATATATATATATATATATATATATATATATGTATGTATGTATATATATATATGTATATATATATATATATATATATAGAGAGAGAGAGAGAGAGAGAGAGAGAGAGAGAGAGATTGGTATAGATATGGAGATAGAAATCAGCCGGACAGTTATCGTGGCATGGTTTTGACAAAGTCTACACGTACATTCAAAATAAAAGACTTTCAAGACTGGCAGAAAAAAAGGAGATAAAAAATGAAGACCAGCCAGGTTTCAGAACAGCTTACAGGACTGCAGACCACACCGAGCGCGCGCGCGCGCGCGCGTGTGTGTGTGTGTGTGTTTGTGTGTGTGTGTGTGAATAGAATAGAATAGAATACTTTTTATTGTCATAAAACCTTAAAGTTTATAAGACACAATGAAACATAAACATGAGCATATTAAGAAGAGAAACATTCATGAACAAATTTCGCCAGCCTTGGCTGTATTTCTGTTAGAAGGATCAGTTCACTAGGCTTTGCATTTGGACGACATATATTGATTAGGAATCTGTGTCTGTAAGTATTGTACTTTACACAATTGTCTAAAAGGTGAATCTCATCTTCTAAACTGTTACAAGTATCACACAGTCTTTGTTCTTTCGGTGTATTTTTATATCTTCCCTGTTCGATTTGTAAGTCATGGGCGCTGATTCGTAACATGGTCAGTGCTTTCCTGTGTTGTGTATTTGCTGTATTCTTTAAATACGGTTCAATTTTATAATTTGTCATTAATAATGTGTGTGTGCGTGTGTGTCCAGCTCTGCTTATTATTATAGTTGAATGAAATGATCACCTCCTTTGTCTACAGGACTAAATAAGAGTTGAATGGACAATGAAATTTGTCAGTTCTCTCTGTGTCTCTCTCTGTCTCTGCCTCTCTGTCTCTGTGTCTGTCTGTCTCTGTCTCTGTCTCTGTCTCTCTCTGTCTCTCTGTCTCTGTCTCTGTCTCTGTCTCTCTCTCTCTCTCTCTCTCTCTCTCTGTCTCTGTGTGTGTGTGTCTCGGAGAAGTGTATTATGTTACATATTGAAGACCTCTGAATGTATGACTTCAGCATTTTACTGTAAATTCCCCTTGTGGCCTGTATGAATAAACCATCTCAATCTCTCTCTGTGTCTCCTTCCACCCTTTCTCTCTTTCTCTCTGTTTTTCTGTATGTCTTTGTCTCTGTCTCTGTATGTCTGTCTCTGTCTCTCTCTCCCTCTGTGTGTGTGTGTGTGTGTGTCTCTCTCTCTCTCTCTAGCTCTTTACCTTCTCAACTTTGGGTGTGTCGGTATGGGCAGATGTCGCAACTCCTGCTTCAACTCGTCTCAACTATGGATCGCCTGGCGTCACTGGACCAGAGGTTCGACAACTTGGAGCAGAAAGTGGACAACTTGAAGCAAAAGCTGGACAACCACGACCAGAGCCTGAACAATCTGAACCAGAGGGTGGACAACCTGGGCACGGGCCTGCACCAGAAGCTGGACCGACTTGCAGACAGACCGGACAGCCTGGTCACTCCAATTAATGTGTGGATTAGCAGCAGCAGCAGCAGCATTAGCAGTAGTAGTGTTAGCCGTAGTAGTGTTAGTTTCTCCAGCAGCAGCAGCAGCATTAGCAGTAGTAGTGTTAGTTTCTACAGCAGCAGCATTAGCAGTAGTAGTGTTAGCCGTAGTAGTGTTAGTTCTACAGCAGCAGCAGCAGCATTAGCATTAGCAGTAGTAGTGTTAGTCGTAGTAGTGTTAGTTTCTACAGCATTAGCATTAGCAGTAGTAGTGTTAGTCGTAGTAGTGTTAGTTTCTACAGCAGCAGCAGCAGCATTAGCAGTAGTAGTGTTAGCCGTAGTAGTGTTAGTTTCTACAGCAGCAGCATTAGCAGTAGTAGTGTTAGCCGTAGTAGTGTTAGTTTCTACAGCAGCAGCAGCAGCATTAGCAGTAGTAGTGTTAGCCGTAGTAGTGTTAGTTTCTACAGCAGCAGCAGCAGCATTAGCAGTAGTAGTGTTAGTCGTAGTAGTGGTAGTTTCTACAGCAGCAGCAGCAGCATTAGCAGTAGTAGTGTTAGCCGTAATAGTGTTAGTTTCTACAGCAGCAGCAGCAGCATTAGCAGTAGTAGTGTTAGTCGTAGTAGTGGTAGTTTCTACAGCAGCAGCAGCAGCATTAGCAGTAGTAGTGTTAGCCGTAGTAGTGTTAGTTTCTACAGCAGCAGCAGCAGCAGCATTAGCAGTAGTAGTGTTAGCCGTAGTAGTGTTAGTTTCTACAGCAGCAGCAGCAGCATTAGCAGTAGTAGTGTTAGCCGTAGTAGTGTTAGTTTCTACAGCAGCAGCAGCATTAGCAGTAGTAGTGTTAGCCGTAGTAGTGTTAGTTTCTACAGCAGCAGCAGCAGCATTAGCAATAGTAGTGTTAGTCGTAGTAGTGTGAGTTTCTACAGCAGCAGCAGCATTAGCAGTAGTAGTGTTAGCCGTAGTAGTGTTAGTTTCTACAGCAGCAGCAGCCGCATTAGCAGTAGTAGTGTTAATCGTAGTAGTGTGAGTTTCTACAGCAGCAGCAGCAGCATTAGCAGTAGTAGTGTTAGTCGTAGTAGTGTTAGTTTCTACAGCAGCAGCATTAGCATTAGCAGTAGCAATGTTAGCCGTAGTAATGTTAGTTTCTACAGCAGCAGCAGCCGCATTAGCAGTAGTAGTGTTAGTCGTAGTAGTGTTAGTTTCTACAGCAGCAGCAGCAGCAGCATTAGCAGTAGTAGTGTTAGCCGTAGTAGTGTTAGTTCTACAGCAGCAGCAGCAGCATTAGCAGTAGTAGTGTTAGCCGTAGTAGTGTTAGTCTCTACAGCAGCAGCAGCAGCATTAGCAGTAGTAGTGTTAGCCGTAGTAGTGTGGGTTTCTACAGCAGCAGCAGCAGCATTAGCAGTAGTAGTGTTAGCCGTAGTAGTGTGAGTTTCTACAGCAGCAGCAGCAGCATTAGCAGTAGTAGTGTTAGTCGTAGTAGTGTGAGTTTCTACAGCAGCAGCAGCATTAGCAGTAGTAGTGTTAGCCGTAGTAGTGTGAGTTTCTACAGCAGCAGCAGCAGCATTAGCAGTAGTAGTGTTAGTCGTAGTAGTGTTAGTTTCTACAGCAGCAGCATTAGCAGTAGTAGTGTTAGTCGTAGTAGTGTGAGTTTCTACAGCAGCAGCAGCATTAGCAGTAGTAGTGTTAGTCGTAGTAGTGGTAGTTTCTACAGCAGCAGCAGCAGCAGCATTAGCAGTAGTAGTGTTAGACGTAGTAGTGTTAGTTTCTACAGCAGCATTAGCAGTAGTAGTGTTAGTCGTAGTAGTGTTAGTTTCTACAGCAGCAGCAGCATTAGCAGTAGTAGTGTTAGTCGTAGTAGTGTTAGTTTCTACAGCAGCAGCAGCAGCAGCAGCAGCAGCATTAGCAGTAGTAGTGTTAGCCGTAGTAGTGTTAGTTTCTACAGCAGCA
>NC_134884.1:40166072-40171072 GCF_041734735.1 Babylonia areolata
GGGGTACCATCGAATAGACTGCAACACCGGTTCGAAAGCAGCACAAACCTTTTATTGCATTATGATTCAGCAGCAATAACCACAGTGCAGATCAAACCGAGGGTAGCCCCCTCCTGTACCGATCTGTGCTCAGCGCTGCGCTGGGTGAAGATCTGATGATTAACGAACAAATAATTATAGGATATATTGATGAAAATTATAAATCCGTTTAATTAATTAAGCAGCATTTTATTTTTCTCCGTCTATTCTTGGTGTGGGGATGGTGGTAGGTGGGCGGGGTGCGTGTGTGAGTGTGTGCGCGCGTGAGCGTCTATGTGTGTGTGTGTGTGTGTGTGTGTGTTTGTGCACGCGCGTGCGCGTGTGTGCGATTGTCTATACGTGTGTGTGTGTGTTTTTTTTGTGTGTTTGTGTCTGTATCTATGTGTGTCTTTGCGCATGTGTGTGTGTGTGTGTGTGTGTGTGTGTGTGTGTGTGTGTGTGTGTGTGTGTGTGTGTGTGTGTTTCCTATATTATATGCAAAGGTGAATATACAGGATGCGAAACCAAAAAAAAAAAATACAGACACAAAAATATATCCCAGTATCGATGATGTCATGTCACTCTCTGATATCAACAGACGCCAGAGGTAAAAAACAAAACAAAAAAACAACAAGAGAGACAAGGCCTTCAAGACTCACTTAGGATAAATTGAGTCCCCTAGCATTAATTACAGAGTAGTTTCCCTTTTTTACTATCTGCACCAAAACGTTTGCAAAATAAATAAAAATTCCATGCTTAGCAAAAGAAGTTCCTGTTTGAACAGAAAATGATAATTATAACTGCTCTTGTTGTTGGGTCAGAATATCAGATCAAAGTGCCAAGTTTAGAGAATACAAAAAATATAAATATAACAGTAAATGCAGTTTGCATATAATTAGGCTTCATTTTTTATTTTTTGTGCCCATCCCAGAGGTGCAATATTGTTTTTCTGGAGTTTTTCTGGACAACTCCAGTGGAGTCAGAATGGTAATTGGAATCATTTCCAGGCGCTACAGCTTATTGCTTCTTCTGTGTGTGTGTGTGTGTGTGTGTGTGTGTGTGTGTGTGTGTGTGTGTGTGTGTGTGTGTGTGTGTGATTTTTCCTTTTCATTTATCTGGCATGTCTTCATGTGTTCTATGCATGCCATTACGCATGACTGCATGGGAATCGTTTTATGGCAGGCGATTGGAGTCTCACTATAAGGGGAGTTTACGCCATATCAGTAGTAGTGGTAGTCGTAGTAGTAGTATCATTATCATTCTTCTTCTTCTTCTTACTATCATTATTATTATTATTATTATTATTATTATTATCAATACCATCATCATCATCATCATTATCAGTAGTAGTAGTAATATCGTTTGTTTTATGGTTTGTGATTAGAATGAGTCCACTTCATGGGGAGTTTGCGCCACATACGTGTTATGTTTTCATTACAATCATCATCATCATCATTATCATTATCATCATTATTATTATCATTATCATCATTATTATTATTATTATTATTGTTGTTGTTGTTATCATTATCATTATTATTATTATTATTATTATCGTTGTCATTATCATCACCATCATGTTTTCATGAGTTCAGCCGCGGGACATTCTGTACTGTAGGCCCGGATCTAAATAGATAGATAGATAGATAGATATATACATACATACATACATACATATAAACCTCATGCATTGAATCATTGGTGCTTCACAGCTCCTCGCTCCTTCCTTGTCCTAAGGCTCCATCGTCCTCCCCCTTCCTACCCTCCACGCCACCACACACACGCACACAAACACACACACACACATACCTCCCTTACCCCTTTCCACCCACCTTGCTCACCCACCAGCCCCCCCCTCCCCACACACCAACACACACATCCCTCTCCGTCCACCCACCCACCCTCCATCGCCACCCCTTTCTAAAGCTATCGCTACACTCCAGCATCGAGACATAACGAAGGACTACAGTACTGGGACATTAATCGTCCGTCACCAACCAGCTCTTCACACCTCCCTCCTTCTCTCCCCCCCACCCCTCCCCTCCATTCCCTACACACCCCCCCCCCCCCCACACACACACACCTCTCTCACTCCTGTGGACGGGAATGTGGGGGGGGGGGGGCGATAGAGTGTGTGTTTTGGGGATGGAGGTGGGAGGGATGATGGATGATAGGGTGTGTGGGGGGGCGGGGAGAGGGTTGTGGGGGTGATAGAGGCTGGAGAGACAGGAAGAGGCAGCAGAGAAGATAGCAGCAGAGTATTCAGCTAAATAATTATAGAGACCAACCGCTATTTTCGGAGAGAGGATAGTACGTGTGTGTGTGTGTGTGCGTGTGTGTGTGTGTGTGTGTGTGTGTGTGTGCGTGCGCGCGCGCGACAGAGAGAGAGATAGAGAGACAGACATACAGACAGATAGTTTGGCAGACAGAGACACAGAGAGAGAGAGAGAGAGAGAGAGAGAGAGAGAGAGAGAGAGACAGAGAAAGGAGAGACACCATCATTTTGCTTTTAGATCACTACCCCGTTTAACAACACGCTGCCATAAAAAACAAGAGAGGCAAGGCCTTCAAGACTCACTTGTGATAAATTACGTCCCCTAGCATTAATTATAGAGTATTTTCCCTTTTTCACTATATGCACCAAAACGTTTGCAAAATAAATAAAAATTCCATGCTTAGCAAAAGAAGTTCCTGTTTGAACAAAAAATGATAATAATGACTGCTCTTGTTGTTGTGTCAGAATAAGAGGACAAAATGCCAAGTTTAGAGAATACAAAAAAAATAAATATAACAGTAAATGCAGTTTGCATATAATTAGGCTTCTTTTTTATTTTTTTGTGCCCATCTCAGAGGTGCAACATTGTTTTAAACAAGATGACGGGAAAGAACTGCATTTTTCCTATTTTTATGCCTAATTTGGTGTCAGCTGACAAAGTATTTGCAGAGAAAATGTCAATGTTAAAGTTTACCACACACACACACACACACACACACACACACAGCGAACACATGTTCTCACTTTCACTATCTCCTGGTCAACGAGGCGTGAAGCTCTCGTGTTTGCGTTATATCACCAAACACACCACTGCACTCACACAACGATCCTGACACAGTGCAACAGAACGTGCACGTGCATTTCGTCTTATCGACGTCAGCAAAGGAACGTGATGCATGTAGTGTAGTTTTATTGGTGAAGTGAAGCGGTGGTGGTGGTGGCCGGTGTCATCTCGATTTTGCCTCTTCCTGTCTTTCCAGCCTCTGTCATCCTCCAGTCTAATATCATCATCTTAGATGAACAGACTATAAATACAATTAATAAACGAACGAATCTGTTCCTGATTCGCCTTTTTGCACAAACGTCTGTTACTAAATTAGTAATAATAATAATAATAATGGATACTTATATAGCACACTATCCAGATATCTGCTCTAGGTGCTAAAAAAAAAAAATTAGTGATCCCAGTTTGACAATTGTAAGTTCTTTTATGTGATTAAAAGCTCTCCCCCCCCCCCCCTCTTTCTCTGTGTGTGTGTGTGTGTGTGTGTGTGTGTGTGTGTGTGTGTGTGTGTGTGTGAATAAGCAGACAATGAAAGCATCACACACAAGCAGTCAGGTCCCTTTCCTCAGTCTGTGCAAAACATACAGTATGTTCCCCTCCCTGTGTGTGAGTGCTATTTTATCTTCTTTTTTTTAAAAAAAAATTATGATGATTATTATTATTATCATTTGCGCGTGCACACATACGCGCGTGCTCGCGCCAGTGCACCAGCGTGCACAATATATTTTGACACTCATCCATACATAGTTTGTGTGAGACAAGAAAAGACAAAACGTGTTTATTTCAAAGAGACAGACAGACAGACAGACAGACAGACACAGGGAGACACAAGGACAGAAAAAAGGCTGAACAGGCGAAACGAAAACGACGGGAGTGGGCGAACAGAACGAAGATTCTCAAAGAACCTAGAAGAGCCTCTTCATGTTAGCTGCAGGGTCAAAGCGTAGGTGATAGAGAGCCAGGTGAAGTGAAGTGCCAGTGTTGGACCAAGGTGTTGACACCCCCCACCCCCACCCCACCCCCACTCCCATCCATCTACTACAGGCTGAGTGGCGATGGTCTGGGTGTCATAGTCATTCGGATGAGATGACCAACCGAGATCCCGTGTGCACCACGCACTTTGAGCGCACTAGAAATAGCAGTGCTGACTTGTTGTGAAATGTCTCTCTGTTGCCCTCTGGTTTTGCTTCTTTTTTTTTTTCTCTGTCTCTGTCTCTCTCTCTGTACTCACAGATTCAATATGTCAAGATATGTTTTTTCATGCTGTGAACAGAATGAGAAAAATGAAAATTTAGAATGTCAGAAGTAATATTATTATGCTGTTGGCTATTATTTTATTTTTTTTTTTTGCTTCACCGTTACTATGGTTTGATGTTCCCTTGCTCATGGTGAAAGACATCGTATTGTGATAAGATTTTAACTTAGTGTTATTTGTCATTCGACAGCTTTAGTCCATTTCATTGTTTTACGTATTGTCCAATTTATACCTTTGTATGTCAACGCCTTAAAATGTAGGATGCGAGTAACGAACTTTTGTTTTGACCCGTCACCGACCCCAGTCCTTTTGTATTGCGGCCCAAGGCCGATGTACATTAAAACAGTTCTGAGTTCTGAGTTATCTCTCTGTTTCTGTGTGTGTGTGTGTGTGTGTGTGTGTGTGTGTGTCTAATGGCAGTGCTGACTTGTTGTGTAGTATCTTTCTGTTTCTCTCTGGTTCTGTTTCTGTCTCTGTCTCAGTCTGTTTGTCTGTCTTGTCTTCGTATTTGCCTCTGTCTGTCTGTCGGTCGGTCGGTCTCTCCCTGCCTCTCCCCTTCTCTGTGTGTGTGTGTGTGTGTGTGTGTGTGTGTGTGTGTGTCCCTTTCCCTCTCTCTTTCTCTTTCTCTATCTCTCTCTCCTGAGGTTTTGTGTTCTAAGTACCAAAAT
>NC_134884.1:40178572-40183572 GCF_041734735.1 Babylonia areolata
CTGGCACACGTATGGATGCAAGCCACGGGACAGCATGTGTTACTGCTTCCATTGTCAGAGTCAGACAAACAGACAGACAAACAGACAGACAGACAAAGAGACAGAGAAAGAGCGACAAAACCACAGAGAGTGAATTTGGAGAAATTTTATCGTGGGTTTCAAAGTGATCAAACACGAAATCGTTTTCTGTTTAATCTCGATCTCCACCATATATCGATCTGTGGATGTTTTGCACGTGTATTGTGTTTTGCTCAAGCCATAGCTTTCAATGTCTCTCCTGACCTGAATGGAGTGGGTTTCGATTTTATCTTCTGTGAGGCCAATCATGCTTGATATTATCTGCAAAGACACTGGATATGTACAGCCAGCAATAATATTATGACAACAAAGTCTGATCGCCTTTCAATCATTTATTGGCCCTGTAGAGATAATCAGCGAAAGACACCCACGTAGTTTGTGATTACGGAGAAAATGATGAGCAAACAGACCGCGGTTAACTCACTCAGTACGGCCAATCCTCTCTTCTCCTCTACACAGACCCCTCGGATGTCCAGTGGGTGTCTCAATGACCCAACCTTTAGCTTCCGTCTTCAGAATTGTGGTATTCTTTGTCAACATTCACCTCTTCAGTATAAGAGCCTTCCGCTTGCAATATTTTGATGATGGTAACTGGGGTGAAACGCTGTTAACGTCGTCTCTTTCGCCGTTCGTATCGAGAGAGTTAAAAGCACAAATCAAACAAAGCTGCATAATATGACGCGCTGTATATATGTGTGTGTTGTGTGCTGTGCTCTCTCTGTCTGTCTGTCTGTCTGTCTCTCTCTCTCTCTCTCTCTCTCTCTGTCTCTCTCTCTCTCTCTCTCTCTCTCTCTCTCTCTCTCTCTCTCTCTCTCTCTCTCTCTCTCTCTGCCGCTCCATATGAAATCAGTCTGCGAACTTTTTGCGGATAATAATTATAATAACCCACACTCTTGATACTGACAATGACGCTCTTGCAAAAGACTTACAAGAAAGTACCGATGAACTCGTTAGATGGACTGAACTAAACCACATCTCTCTTCACCCACAAAAAAAAAAAAAAAAAAAAAAATGCATGTTGATCACAACCAGACAAAAGAGGCAAAACACTTTATATAATTTTTCCTTCCATCCAAATCAATGGTGAACCTATTGAACAGGTCAGTGATGATAAAGTTCTTGGAATCATAATCGACAACAATCTCTCTTGGAATCCTCACACAAATTCCCTTTGCAAAAAGACAGCCCAGAAAACCCATCAGCTATCCAAAATGAAGCATTTCCTTGACCTTCATTCACGGAAATTGTTTTGTCAAGCACATATCCAGTCCACAATAGATTATGCATCAACACTATGGGACTCCGCTAGTGCGAACACCATGAAGCCATTGCTGAATCATCCTAAACGGGGGCTCAAGCTGATACTCCTTAAAAAGACTTCCCTTCTGGACTCAGACTATAAACAAGTGAATATTCTCGCACTAATCCGTAGGTTAGAGTTCAAACGAAGAATAGCAATGCACAAGATTATGACAGGTAATGCATCACCAACATTAATAAACATATTTTCTGTAAATTCATCAAGGACCCCCCCCCCCCCTCTCCCTCCTCCCCCCCAGTCCATATCCCAATCCCAAGAACTGACTTGTTCAAATCCAGTTTGGCTCACTCAGGCGCCACCCTTTGGAACTCACTCCCAGAAACAATTAAACAACACCATTGTTCAACCACCTTAAAAAAAACATTACCTGTCCCACCTTCTGCCATAATATGTTATGTAAATTGCTCATTTTATTAATACTGTTTGTCAGCTGTGTACGGTGGTAGTGGTGGTGGTGGCGGTGGTGGTGGTGGTAGTGGTGGTGTGGCAGTGGTGGTGGTGGTGTGGTGGTGTGGTGGTGTGGCAGTGGTGGTGTGGTGGTGGGTGGTGGTGTGGTGGTGGTGGTGGTGGTGGTGTGGCAGTGGTGGCGATGATGGTAGTATAACGGCATTAAAGGAAAACTGAATACCATGTCCATGGGTGTGTTGTTGTTGTTTTTTCGCAAATCCATCATCAGGTGGTGAAACGGGTCTGCCTTGCTGTGTCGTCTCTTTGATCAAATGGTCTTTGAAAGGCTGCACTCTGTCTGTCTGTCTGACTGTGTACCCCGTCTGTCTGTCTGTCTGTCTGTCTGTCTGTCGTCTCTGTCCCCGTCTACCTGTCTCTCTTCTCTGTCCATGTCTACAATTTTTTTCTCCATGTCTTTCTTTCGCCATGCCTCTCTCTCTCTCTATGTTTCTGCCTTTCCCATGCCCTCATCTCTCTCTCTCTAAGTCTTTCTCTGTCTCTCTCTCTCTCTCACACACACACACACACACACACATACATACACACACGCGCGCGCACACACACACACACATACACAAACACATACACATGCACACACACATGCACCTCCACCCCCCACCCCCACAAACACACACACACACACACACACACACACACACACACACACACACACACACACACACACACACACACACACACACAAACGCCACCGCATGCAAACCACATTCAGACAACAAAGCACACAAGGAAAAACGCAGAGAGAGAGACAGAGAGAGACAGAAACAGAGACAGAGAGAGACAGAGAGAGAGGCAGAGAGAGAGAGAGAGAGAGAGAGAGAGAGCACTACGAATAATTCATTCATACAATTGGGTATAGCCCGTTACGAAACAAATATCGCATACAAATTCACTATCCCTAACAACGGAAGTGGAAGCAGCGACACAATATTGTCCAGTTCCAGTGATTAGTATCCATATATAATATTCATATGCCTGCACATCAGCATGCCAGAATTCTGACTGACTGATTCTATAAAACTTCTCTACAAAAAAAAAAAAAAAAAGTTGGATGGAGAGCTCACATGTAGGCAATGTACAACAACATCTAGATGGAAAGGAACGTGCATGGATGTACTGCCCTGGAAATGTGTGTGTCAAGGGAAATGACCGAGCGAGCTGTGCAGACTTGCTTGAAATGAAAGCGAGCCAATAATGTCAAACAGTTTATAGCAGAGTAGATCGGAACATGTAAGGGAAAAAAACAAGAGAGAGAGAGAGAGAGCTCGGAGCTCAGAACTCAAAATTCAAAAATGTTTTTTTATTCAAGGATTAAGATTTTAGGTATGGCCATTCTTCCAATTTGTCCTTGCTAATCTACATTGAGAGAGAGAGAGAGAGAGAGAGAGAGAGAGAGAGAGAGGAGGAAAGGTGGGAGGGAGAGAGAGAACACAGAGCTAAAAAATTCAAAACGTTTTTATTCAAGGAATAAGATTTTAGACATGGCCATTCTTCCCATCTTTCATTGCTAATCTACATTAGAGAGACACAGAGAGAGAGAGACAGAGACAGAGACAGAGAAAGAGAGAGAACATCCGCAGAAACTAGGAAACAAGAGCATCCCACACCATCCATCGCCTTAAAAAAAGAAATCAATGATGAGTGGTATCAGCGACATCAGTTTCAGTTTTAGTTTCAGTAGCTCAACGAGGCGTCACTGCGTTCGGACAAATCCATATACGCTACACCACATCTGCCGAGCAGATGCCTGACCAGCAGCGCAACTCAATGCGCTTTGAGAAAAAAAATATAAATAAAAATAAATAAATAAATAAGCGATATCAACAAAGAAGAACAAGAGCCAGCTCTAATTAATGAACATTGGCATCATCTCCAAAGCTACGACATACAGTTGCGTCACTGACATAATTGTACTTATGTTCTTCATCTGTTTGAGTATTTGAAATCACTGTCTTCTCTCTTCTCCTCTATAATCCTTGCTGTTGTAAATAAAACAATGAAATAAAACGTTTTGAGACTGCTTTCTGCATGTCCATGCCATGTGTGAGGATCCTTTCAAATCTTTTAAATTCTTTCATCCCTCTAGTCCTTTTATCCTTTAATTCTTTAACTCTTTTCATTCTTTTCAATCTTTTTTTATCAATTCCATTTAAGTCCTTCTGTCCTATCATAACCCTCACCCGATACCATCAGGTTGGTTACATCCCAATCGCCGATTTTCGGTGTCAGAATGACTGTTCGGAATCGTTTCGGGTTTTTTGTTGTTGTTGCTTTTGTTTTTATTTTTTGGTTGTTTTTTCATTGCTTGTTTCAATCACCAAAATAATTTGCTCAGTTGAATTTCAATGTTTTTGATAACACACGTATTGCACGTGTTGCAATATACCATACCCTAACACGGGTCAAAAGATATGATTTTGTTTTCTTCTTAATTCTCGTATAGAACTCTGTCCCCCCTAAAAAAAAACGTTGCTCCGTTGCCTAGTGTGCATCCTACGCAAGTGAAACATCAGCGTTGCTCTTCCTTTCTTCCGCCTACTAAGTCGTTGGATGATTAGCACACGTGCCCGCGAGATGCTTCTAGTGCTGATGAGTTTTCCTAATGAGTTCTGCCGAGTGGCAATCTTTTCCTAATGAGTTCTGCCGAGCGGCAATCTTCTTGGAGTTTTAGCTGACATACGGTCCAGGGTTAGTGACTGGCAAATGAGAACTGTCCATGCTGCGATCTTTTACGACGTGTATCGTCGAGGAAGCAGCGTGGCAAAATCGGGTAGGCGTTGATCTGATCTGATCCAGTCTTTGCCAGTGGTGAGTGTTCGAGGCCCCATTTCGGCCTAGTGTTGGGTTCTCGAGAAAGGTACTTCACTTCAATTTCCCTCTCTTCCTCCAGGTGTGAATTAGGTTCGGGGCGGGGGGAGGATGCGGGGGTGTTAAGATGACGAAGGGAGAAGTTTGGGCCCTGCCTTACTTATGCTTATCCCTGGACATAGTGGATATCAATTCATCACTACCCCTAAACCGTAAAGGCCTTTAATTAATCTCAACTTTTAACTTAAACTATCGAATAATATCGAACCAAAGCAGCCTACTCCATGATGAATGGGTCTGTGTGATTATAGCAAAAAAGGTATCATGG
>NC_134884.1:40191072-40196072 GCF_041734735.1 Babylonia areolata
ACACACACACACACATGCACACGCGCAAGCACACACACACACACACACACACACACACACACACACACACACACATACACACACACACACAAACACAGACACAGACACGGACAGACACACAGACACACACATACACACACACACACACACATACACACACACACAAACACAGACACAGACACGGACAGACACACACACACACACACACACACACACACACACACACACACACACACACACACACACACACACACACACACACACACACACACACACACACTGTACATTTCACAACCCCCAGCTTAACTGATTGACAATGGAAGCAGTAACAGTAACGCAAGCATGCCATAACATGTAACAGGTACGGGGAGCTCACAGTAGCATATTGTGTGTGGGTGTGGGTGTGTGTGTGTGCGCGCGCGCGCGCGCTTAGAGTTGACTTCATCAAGATTTTGCGCTTTATAAATAGTAGTAGTAGTAGTATTTTTATGTAATTATCTTCTTTTTTTTTTCTTTTTTTTCTATTTTATTTTATTTTATTTCTGTTTTTTTTCTGTTTTTTCTCAAGGCCTGACTGAGCGCGTAGGGGTTACGCTGCTGGTCAGGCATCTGCTTGGCAGATTGTGGTGTAGCGTATATGGATTTGACCGAACGCAGTGACGCCATCCTTGAGCTACTGACACTGATACTGATACTGCGGGAAATAAATAGGCAACATCCAGATGCCAAAGCTTACGTTATGAGAGTCCTGCCCTTGACATACAGGCGTCAAGAGAAAATGAGCGAGCTGACGGACTTGCTTGGTAGCGTAACAACAAGCGACCCGCACCAAAGCAGACTGGAAGAAGTTGTGTGTGTGTGTGTGTGTGTGTGTGTGTGTGTGTGTGTGTGTGTGTGTGTGTGTGTGTGTGTGTGTGTGTCCATAATGAAAGAAATAACATCATGGATATGAATTGCATTATTTTGCTTAATAACTCCCTACCTAAACCCATGTGTAAGAAGACTGTTTCACTCACTTGTGTAAACAAAAGATTGTATGGTATAACCCAGTGTTCGGTTGTCTGTGTGTGTGTGTGTGTGTGTGTGTGTGTGTGTGTGTGTGTGTGTGTGTGTGTGTGTGTGTGTGTGTGTGTGTGTCTGTATGTCTGTGTGTCCGTGGAAATACTTTGTCCGTCAATACTAAATTTGGCTAAAAAATAGTAGGAAATAAATTTTCACAGTCATACCAATAACAGATTGTACGTCTCCCGATTTAAACCGTGTTTCATGTATCATTAACGGTTTATTTCGTTGAGGCTATTTCCGGGATTCCGAAAACAGCAGAAAACCGCATCTTAGTAGCGTGGGCGATGCTTTGTAAAAAAAAAATAAAAAAATAATAAAAAAGTCGGCGTGACCTCGTTTTTCTTGTTCGGAATTAAATGGAAAGAAATACAAATTCTGGACAGAACACATACAGTGACACAGACTACATCATATCATCGACGTGTTTACTGCAAATGAATATTTTAAAGTGGATACTCAATTAACTAGAATAAACATCAAAGAGAAATTGAATCAACTATGTCGTATTTTCCCGGCGAGTGTAACTAAACTTGTCATTCATCTCTCCAGATCCGAAACAAAACAAAACAAAAACAAAAAAAACCGGCTAAATGTTGCAGTGTGATTGCAGCGATGGCAACATCTCTTTTCTCGCGGAATTAAAAAAATCCTTAAATGCCTGAGATACACCAAAGCAGCATGATTCAAACAGCGTTATCACTTCGAATTCCGCAATTATCGCCCTTGAAAAAAGCATGCTCGTATATCAATTTTTTGAACGTTTTGTTATAACCGCATTTGCACAGAGACGAAGACAATTTCTTCCCACCCGAACACGGCGGGTTCGAATCTGCGCTCAGGCCTTTCTTTTTCTTTCTTCCTTATTTTTTTAGCATGAAGCTTTATAATAACAAATAGAGAACACATTTTAACGATTGAATCACCCCCCTCCCCCCCCCCTCCCCCATTTTTGTTTAAGTGTATCACAAGTGAGTCTTGAAGGCCTTGCATATCTTGTTGTTGTTGTTTTTTTAACATACCTTGGCTCTCTGAACGTCTGGTTAACAGGTGTTTTTTTTAGTGCACTTACATCGCTCAAAATAGCCGGCCTGGTTGGACAACACATTATATTTCTGTCAGCCTCTATATGTGGCATCATTATATACCTCTGCAAACCACATCGCTAAAAGCTTATCAAACTACACTAACACTACACTACACTATACTATACTGTGCACCGTACCGAAATTCACTGCAATGTACTTGGACACTTAACACGGCCCTTTCTCCATGATTTCAGTTTGTTCTTTATAATGATCTGTTAACTCTCTCCATACGAACGGCGAAAGAGAAGACGTTAACAGCGTTTCACCCCAATTACCACCATCAAAATATTGCAAGCGGAAGGCTCTTATACTCAAGAAGTGAATGTTGACAAAGAATACCACAATTCTGACGACGGAAGCTAAAGGTTGGGTCATTCAGACACCCACTGGACATCCGAGGGGTCTGTGTAGAGGAGAAGAGAGGACTGGCCGTACTGAGTGAGTTAAAGTCAATTTCTGTTGTTGTTGTTGTTGTTGATTTCAAATTACTGCTCGATGCGTGTTTGAAGGTCATCCTTTCAAGCCTGATCCCCATTTCCCCAAGAGATAGATATAACTGAGTCGATGAGATGCCGTTGTCATAACCTGTTAGCTGTTCTCTGAATCTGTGCATGCAATGTCATGCCTGATTGTATTACACAGCGGACAAAAACAATAAAAATTCACTGCACTCCCAGAAAGCAAACATTATCACCCTTTGGCATAAACAAAGACACACACACACACACACATAACCTATACAAAAATCAATCAGAGATCGCTGGATATAGCAGAGCTCGAGATTCAATATTAAAACGATTTGTGTTTTGTATTTAAACATAAAATTTCCACTTCAATGCACAGAGAGAGAGAGAGAGGGAGAGAGACAGAGACAGAGACAGACAGACAGACAGACAGAGACGGAGAGAGCAGATTTCACCTACACTCAGTTGTGGAAACGGAAATGGCAGCAAAATCGAAAGTGGAGGACTGTGTTGAGTCGTGCGATATATGTAAAAGAATATTCTTCAACAAATAAGTAGCTAAAATTTCCACCTGTTTGTATCTCTCTCTCTCTCTCTCTCTCTCTCTCTCTCTCTCTCTCTCTCTCTCTCTCTCTCTCTCTCTCTCTATCTATCTATCTATCTCTGTGTGTGTGTGTGTGTGTGTGTGTGTGTGTGTGTGTGTGTGTGTGTGTCGCACGCGCATTTTTTTTTTTTTTTTTCGATTTCCATGACTTCAGGCTTTAATAAATCAAAAGACCAGTAATATCAACTAACCCAATCACACACATTTGAAACTTTTTTTAGTTCTGCCGATAGCAATTCCAATGCTCACGCACTGTTACGGAGATTCTGAAGGCAGGTTTGAAGGCGAGCAAAAGATTAATACCAATCCGCATATAGGAAAGCAGCTGTCTTTTTTAGTTGCGAATAGAACACGTTGTTGCCTGAACATGTCTGTAAATTACGGTCACCCATGTGCAGTGCCCAAAGCAGATATTGAACTGAGGTCAGAAGGCAAGACTGTAAAACTGCGAGGGTCAGACACGGCTTATAATTATTATTAATCAGCTCCAAAAACGCATACGAAACATCCCATTTCCACTGAAATCGATTTCAACCCCGAGTGAGCAATGCACATAAGCGATCCCGTAATCTTCCTAACTTAGAACCAGTGACCATTGTAAGCGATGCCTGTTTCCACTTTGACACACTTCAATTTTTTTTTTTTTTTTCTTTTTTTTTTTTTTTTTATCAGTGGATGCGTAAAATTTCTGCAAATGAGCAGAATAGTCTCAGCATCCTTGGAAGGCTCTTTCCCACTTTTGTTTGTTTGTTTGTTTGTTTGTTTGTTGTTTTTTTGTTTTTTTGTTGTTGTTTTTTTTTTTTTTGTTTTTTTTTTTTGTTTCATTTTGTTCCTTCCATCATCATTTTTCTCCTTTCTGTTGTCTTTTCTTTCTCTTTCTTTTTTTTTTTATCTTGTCTCATCTCTTTATTCTCTCTCTCTCTCTCTCTCTCGCTCTCTCTCTCTCTCTCTCTCTCTCTCTCTCTCTCTCTGTCTCTCCATCTCTCTCTCTCTCTCTCTTTCTTCCCCCTGTAATCTGTCTTCTTACGCACGCGCATCTTTGTTTTGGGGTGAGGTGTGGGGGTGGGGGAGTTCATTGTGTGATTAACGTGCGAAGGGCGGACTTGTGTACAGGCTGATGTATTTGTATTGTATTGTATTGTTTTATATTTCTCTTTTTTATCACAATAGATTTCTCTGTGTGAAATTCGGGCTGCTCTCCCCAGGGAGAGCGCGTCGCTACACTACAGCGCCACCCTTTTTTTGTTTTTTTTTTTTTTTCCTGCGTGCAGTTTTATTTGTTTTTCCCACCAAAGTGGGTTTTTCTACAAAATTCTGCCAGGAACAACCCTTTCGTAGCCGTGGGTTCTTTAACGTACGCCAAGTGCATGCTGCACACGGGACCTCGGTTTATCGTCTCATCCGCGCATGACTAGCGTCCAGACCACCACTCAAGGTCTAGTGGAGGGGGAGAAAATATCGGCGGCTGAGCCGTGATTCGAACCAGTGCGTTCAGATTCTCTCGCTTCCTAGGCAGACGCGTTACCTCTAGGCCATCACTCCACATGCTTTCCTTTTCGCTCGGTATGATAATTATGCTTTCTTTGTTTTCTTTTGCATTGTTCTATATATAGGTAGGTGACAGAGGACGGGATAATCGGGGAGAAGTTGGATGCTTGGTTGTTGTGATGTGTGTGTTTGCATTGCATTTTTTTCTCTTTTTTTTTATAAGATTGTTTGCAATCTGCTTCTTTAGCTTTAGTCCATTTCAAGGGTGGAGGTCGGATGTCAGCAAAAAAAAAA
>NC_134884.1:40213572-40216072 GCF_041734735.1 Babylonia areolata
CACACATTCACTCACCTCACCTCACCTCAGGCCCATAACTACAAAGTCGTTGGGGGAAGCCTGACGCAGACGCAACCTCCCTTCTCCATCTGTCTCTGTCGGCAGCCGCTGGCAGCAGCTCACGTATGTGGAGTCCGGTCCATTGTTTGATGTTCTCATGCCAGTTCTTCCGCTGTCTTCCTCTTCTTCTCCCGCCCTCGATGGTGCCTTGCATGATTGTTTTGGACAAGCTGGTGTGTCGAGTGTTGTGTCCAAACCATATCAGCTTGCGTCTCTTCACAGTTGAAAGGAGTGGTTCCTGAGGTCCAGCAAGGTTCTCAATTCTGCTCTACACATTCACTCTACGCAACAAAAACAGAGACCAGCGCACAGACAATGCACGCCAATTTGCTGACAGAATGTTACGTTTTATCAGCCATCAAAATAATATTCGATACGCCTTTCATGGCTATGGTTAGTTATCGTCATTTATATAAATATTTTGGAGCGAAATATGTCCTTTTGATCAACTGGAGACAGCGGGAAGTGCCTAAGATTCATGCCGGCGCATTTCGGGCGTTAAATTATCAGATAAGACAAGAATAGCTTTATTATTTCATTAATGTAAGAAATTATATATCAGGCGCGGCAAGGAATACGTAGACCATAAGGTATTGTACAACAATACATTAATAAAAACATCAAGGGAATAAATCGTATATATAAGTAAAATGCACACACGCACACATACACACACACACACACACACACACACACACACACACACACACACACACATGGATGTAGGCACGTATGCATGCACATAACATATGTAACGCCAATAAAATTAGTACATTAACATTAAAATACATGAAATCCAAGTAAAATTCAAGCTCAGCACGATCAGTGAATCACCTGGGACAATTATGTTTTGGTCAAACGTGCGTGCAGCGTCCTTTTCATATCATATTTGGGACGTCCGTTGCGCCGACAATTCCCAGTTTTCCGTCATCTGTGTTGAGGTCCGTTTCATAAATCATTCAGTGGATGAGTAGGTATATATAGATCGACACGCACGGTCACCCCGTGTGCTGTAGAATCTATATAATCCACTGCACGGTTGGGTGAAGGTCAGAGTAGTTCTGTTGCTCTGATCTGCGTAGTGCCAGACACGGGGAACAAAAAGAAAAGAAAAAAGAAAAGAAAAGAAAAAAGAACAGAAAAAACCCGCATTATACTGAAAGAGGAATTCCATACAGGGAGGCATAACCCGATCAGCACAACTCCATTGGGTTTTGTATTGCATATGAAGTGAGATTTCGAGATTTCTTTTTTTATCTTTTTTTCTTTCTTTCTTATATATATATATATATATATATATATATATATATATATATATATATATAGTTTGTTTTTTTTGTTGTTTTTTGTTTTTTTATCAAAGCTAGGGTTTCAAAAGCGTTTTGTATTCGTTGCATGCTATTCTGTCACACACACATACACACACACGCGCGCGAGCGCACACACACACACACACACACACACACACACACACACACACACACATATATATATATATATATATACATACATACATTCACACACCCGCATGCACACAAGGCATGATACACTAAATTGAACATTCGTGATATGACTTTTATATATACATACACGCATACATACACATACACCTGCAACAATATTGCACACTTTGATTATTTCTGCAACCGAAATCTAGTTATGCAACTATAGACATAATGAGTGCATGTGACTCTGCCACACAGTCTCTCTCTCTCTCTCTCTCTCTCTCTCTCTCTCTCTCTCTCTCTCTCTCTCTGTTGTCAATAAAAATGTGTCAGTGTCAGTGTCTCTCTCTCTCCTTCTCTCTCTCTCTCTCTCTCTCTCTCTACTCTCTCTCTCTCTTTGTCTGTCTCTCTCTGTCTCTCTCTCCTCTCTCTCTATCTCTCTCTCTAAAAACAACATAGCTGCACTTAGTTTTAATACGCTAATTTGTTTTCAGTCGGTCTGTTTTTGCTACTCTTCTCTCTCTCTCTCTCTCTCTCTCTCTCTCTCTTCTCCCCCCCCCCCCCCTCTCCCCTCTCCTCCTTTCTCTGTCTCTCCTCTCTGCCCCTCTCTCTCTCTCCCTCTCTCCCTCCTACTCCCCCCTCTCTCTCCCTCCTCTAACCACATTTGTCCCCCTTGCCTTATGTCATCTGCTTTCGTGCTAAGTTTCGTCTTGCTGCCCAATCTAGTTGTGTCCTCTTGTGCCCCCGTCTTGATTCCGCTCGCCCCCCTGCTACTCCCGTCTCCTCTCTCCCCTCTCTCTCTCTCCTCTCTCTCTCTCCTCTCTCTCTCTCCCCCCTCTCCTCTCTCTCATCTCCCTCTCCCCCCCCTCTCTCTCCCCCCCTCTCTCATCCCCTCCTCCTCACCCCTCTCTCCCTCCCCTCTCCCCTCTCCCCCCCCTCTCTCTCTCGCCCCACCTCTCTCTCTCCCCCACTCTCTCCCCCTTACTCTCCTCCCC
>NC_134884.1:40221072-40231072 GCF_041734735.1 Babylonia areolata
TGGTAGAGGACCACTGTCACTGAAAGGTGACCATTCTCTGGTCTGTTATTCATGAACCTACTGCTCTTATTGTCCGGTGGTAGGTTAGGCCATATTCTCTATACATCGCAGGGGGAATCCCCAGCTATTCTTTGCCACTGTCCTTTCTGTGT
Source organism: Babylonia areolata (assembly GCF_041734735.1). Lineage (NCBI taxonomy): Eukaryota > Metazoa > Mollusca > Gastropoda > Neogastropoda > Buccinidae > Babylonia > Babylonia areolata. Next base: position 40,221,225 of record NC_134884.1, read on the forward strand.
TTATACCACAAGGGAATTTTGTACTCTAATTTGACTGGCGGTGAAAGGGTTAAGCGCGGGAGTTAGGAACATTCTTAATGATAATGAAACTTTCCGCTGCAAAGTTCGTTCATACAACCACTGACCACTTATTGAAAACACAAAAATGCTCTGTGTGTGTGTAAGTATGTGTGTGTGCATGTGTGTGTGTGTGTGTGTGTGTGTGTGTGTGTGTGTTGTGTGTGTGTGTGTGTGTGTGTGTGTGTGTGTTGTGTGTGTGTGTGTGTGTGTGTGTTGAATGTGTGTGTGTGTGTGTGTTGAGTGTGTGTGTGTGTGTGTGTGTGTGTGTAAGTATGTGTGTGTACGTGTGTGTGTGTGTGTGTGTATGTGTATGTCTGTGTGTGTGTGTGTGTGCGTGTGTGTGTGTGTGTGTGTGTGTGTGTGTGTATGTGTGTAAGCATGTGTGTGTGTGTGTGTGTATGTGTGTGTGTGTGTTTGTGTGTGTGTAAGTATGTGTGTGTGCTTGTGTGTGTGTCTGTGTGTGTGCGTGTGTGTGTGTGAGTATGTGTGTGTGTGTGTGTGTGTGTGTGTGTGTGTGTCTGTGTGCTTGTGTGTGTGTAAGTATGTGTGTGTGTGTCTGTGTGTATGGGTGTGTGTGTGTCTGTCTGTCTGTCTGTGTGTCTGTGCATGCGTGTGTGCGTGCACTTGTGTGTGCGTCTGTCTGTCTGTCTGTGTATGTTCTTTTTTTTCCCATTGTCTAAAACAGAAGTGCATGTGCAATAAAGCACTTCTGGTTTTGAGTAGTGCTCATTACACTTTTGCTTATTTATCATCATTGTTGTCTTCTTTTTTTTATTCATTTACTTGCTACTACTACTACTACTACTACTAGTTGTTTGTTGTTGTTGTTATTATTGTTTGTTTGTGTAGCCGTGCTCCGAGTGGTTCTAACAGGGTACGGCACAAAAGACTTAACTAAATATGATTAACTGAAGGATAGACAAGATCCCACGCACAGGCCAGGAACATATAGAGGCCAGTCACAAATGGGTTTTTCTATTGTTTTATTTACAATAGTTGTGTAGAGAAAACTAAGAAGACATAAAGGAGAAGAACTAAGAGAAGATAAAAAGAGAAGAAGACAGTGCCTGGAATGACACAAACAAATGTCATAAGCACAACATGTCGACACAAGTGAATAGTAAAGCACATGTATACATATTACATGGAAAGACTATCACTCGGGTTTGGGATACGCAACAACATAATGCATATGTGTGAAGACCAAACGCTGACATCAAATGACATTTCTAATACATTTAAATAGTGCAGTTAAAGTGATTGAAGCGATGCTGACTTGGTGAAAGTACACTGACAGTATAGATTAGGTAAAGCTTATACTGTGTCAAAGTGACTCAAATGAATCAGTTTATCATGTTGCACTATACTGGAGTAAGCCGTATAGGAGACAGCATGACAACTAAATTACAATTAACAGACTGATACATAGCAGGTGGTTTTAACCAATAACTGATATTAATCAAACACTATCTTGTAATCACAACAGCAGAATACTACACACATCTTAGAGTACTGAGAACACTGTAGCAGTACAACTGATATAAGCATGTAAGATAATACCTGAATAATAAACAAGATTGAGAATCAGTGGATTAGATATAATACTGGCAAACTGATAGACCAGATAGTAAGTGAAGAACCATCATGGCTTAACCATTAAGTGGTGAATGAACGTTATGCACTCACTAGAACATTCTGGAACAAGCTATCTGTGTCCAGAGACGTCATTGACTGTGACGTTAAGAAGAATCAATGGACTACTGCTACGAGCATATGACGACATGGCGATTTTCTAGATCATCATCGCCGAGCTGTGACTAACATGTCAAAGCAATAACTGAACAAAGAATTAACTGAACATACTCATATGAACACAAGTACTGTGTCAAATAATACAATTTACAAATCAACACATTCTACACACTAGTACTTACAGCAATACGTAGAGAGGTGTCAGCCGTTGGGGGGGCACACACGACACAAAACACTGCTCGACGCAGCAAGAGAGAGAGAGAGCAGGCTCTGGTCAGATGATTGACCAGGTATGAAATGACCACTCATAACTCACTGTGCCAATTTATGCAAGTTTAGCGGACCGCAAAGTCCGTCACGTGTGCTGCAAGCAGATCGTCACTAATCACGGAAAATCCGATGACAACTGTGTTTGTTTAAAGGTGTTCATTGACAGATTTCTAAATGATTCCTGAACCGATTTGCGTCGGATAAGTTGCAAAAGAAAGAGCTCAATGCCTACTTTATAATGAGTGTAAAATGAAGTGTTGATTATTTAAGATGAATTTATAATCTTAATTTAAGTCACCTGAACAGGGTCAGTTTTAACGAGCTCGTTGCTGAAAATTACAAACTGCGTTAAATCAGTTTAACGTAGGCAAACATAGATGGAATAGATTTAAAGATGGAATTGCGACGATTCCGCCAGTATATAATACTTGTAGTTTACTGATCTGACAAAAAAGTTATTAATTAATTACGGTGGAACAGAAACACAAGTTTCTTCTCAGCCAATGACGTACCGCGACGCGACACTGGTCGAGCCATCAGCAGGTGGTCTGGCGAGGACAAAATGATGTAAACGGAGTGACGTCACACATTCTGTGCGCGGGTTAGGAGGGAAAACTGTCGTCTGCTAATACAGCTTGTGTGTGAGGCAAGTATTGGAGCAAGCATAGCGCTTGGTCACATTTTTTTTTGTTGGGGGGGGTAGGGGGGGGGGGGGGTATTTTTGGGTTTTTGGGGTTGTTTTTTTTAGCATTTTATGAAAACTTTCCCTCTTTTATGAAATGGTCCTTAACTTTGTGTGGCCTGTATGTGGCAACTTAACGAATGTTCTTGTTTTGTTGTTGTGTTGTTGTTGTTTTGCTAATCAATGTATATCTATCTGTCTCCCACTCTTTTTTTTCTTTTTTTTCTCGCCACCTTCAATTCATTTCTAGAGAGGTGTTGCATAATGTATCCAGTGAACACTCACTCATGTCAATATTCTTCTTCTTCTTCTTCTTCTTCTTCTACTCTACCACCATAACTCGGATCTTTGTTAACTCAGTACGGCCAGTCCTCTCTTCTCCTCTACACAGACCCCTCGGATGTCCAGTGGGTGTCTGAATGACCCAACCTTTAGCTTCCGTCGCCAGAATTGTGGTATTCTTTGTCAACATTCACCTCTTCAGTATAAGAGCCTTCCGCTTGCAATATTTTGATGGTGGTAATTGGGGTGAAACGCTGTTAACGCCATCTCTTTCGCCGTTCGTATGGAGAGAGTTAAAGCATGGACACCTACAAATGGCCTGTGTGTGTGTGTGTGACTTGATTTGACTTGACTTGACTTCAGTTATTGTCATAAAATCCCGAAGGATTAATAGACACAACAAAGAACAAAAGGAACAAGGAAATAAACGGTCATCTAATACGCATGCAATGAAATACATAGTTGGCGAGTGTTTTTTGACAGTCATCGCAGGTGAATAAATCAATTGGTTTTAGGATATTGTTTTGTATTTTTCTAGTCATCACATTTGATTGATGATCATACTGCTGTATAGTTGTAATTAGATGGTTTCGCAAAGTATGAAATAAGATACACGTATTTAAGAAATGTAGTTCATCTAACAACTTCACATATATCACATAACCTCTCTTCTCTGGGAATGTTTGCATATCTTCCTCATTCGATATTTAAATAATGTGCGCTTATTCTATGTTGACAAATAGCTTGTTTGTGAGCAGGATCGGTTTTATCAGTTAGATAATTCTCAATTTGATAATCGTTTCTTTTAATTCTGTTGTAGAAGTCTAATCTGTTGTATTCAGTTTTTCTCTGTTTCCAGAATTGTACATATCTGTTTTTTAGTTGCTGACGTAATGTGAATTTAAGTCTCCTGTTACTAAATGTCGATTGATTATTCCAAACATGACCTAATCCGACATTGTGAAGAATATTCTTTACAAATAGTATCCAGGGGTTTGGTTGGTTCATCATCGACATATAGACCTTTTTGATAATGGCTCTGTGTGTGTGTGTGTGTGTGTGTGTGTGTGTGTGTGTGTGTGTGTGAATTATCTACGCCACTTCAGACAATATAACTCCCCAGCTTTGAATGTCCACAGACTGTTCCAATGCTCGAATTCTGCTGTCAACTACAACAGCAAGTTGTGTTCACGTGCGATAAGGCTGGGACAATTTCCCGGTAATTGTCTGGAAGATCGGCAGAGGCGTGTGAAACAGACCTGCTTTCAGCTTGAAGCAGCAGAGTCGCCGCTCTTATTTAATTAAGGCCTCCCGTTCAATTCATTGTATTCTATAGATCTGTTTCTTCCTTGTGTGTGTGTGTGTGTGTGTGTGTGTGTGTGTGTGTGTGTGTTTGCGTGCATGACCGCGCACGCCTGTGTGTTTGTTTGCGTGTGTGTGTGTGTGTGTGTGTGTGTGTGTGTGTGTGTGTGTGTGTGTTTGTGTGTGTGTTGGGGAGTGCTGGGAGGGTGGGTATGTGTGTGGTGTACGTGTGTGTGTGTGTGTGTGTGTGTACGTGTAAAAGTCTACATCAAGCTATTTCTAAAGAAGTATTGACACCGCGCTTCAAAAGTACCCTCACTCTTGTCAGTTAACCAGGCCACTTCAAACAATAATCATACCCCTCGCCCCCACCCCCACCCCCTCACCCCTTCCACTTTGACTATCAGCAAACTCTGTTGTAACGCTCGCATTCGGTTGTCCTCCAACACAATGGGCTAGCCGCGTGTTTCACCTGCCGCGCGATACAGGTAGAACAATTTCCCCAGGTGTTATTATAACATGGATAATAATTATTGGCAAGGCGTGTCATGTAATAATAATAATGGTACTTATATAGCGCTGAATCTTGTGCAGACAAATCACCAGATATTCACACGCATGCATAACTCTAAAACTGGAGAAACTGAAGACAAGGAAGAGGCAGGGAAGGGAAGCTATTTTGGGAAGAGGTGGGTTTTCAAGCCAGACTTGAAAGAGCTGAGTGCAAAGACTTGACGAAGCGAAAGAGGAAGTTCATTCCAGTTGCAAGGTCCAGAGACGGAGAAAGAACGGCGGCCAACAGTCGAGTGTTTGAATCTGGGTATGCGTAAACAGACTGGATTCGAAGCCAATCGTAGTGAGCGAGATGGAGTGTAGAGGTGAAGAGATAGGAAAGGGCACATTTGTGAATACATTTATAACATAGAGTGCTGATCTTGTACTTAATTCTGTGTGAGATGGGGGGCCAGTGGAGATGTTGCAAAAGAGGAGTGATGTGCTCAGATATTTTCTTTCTGAGGACGAGTCGGGCGGCAGAGTTTTGTATGCGCTGAAGGGACTGAATGGATGAAGCAGGCATGTCTGGAATGGGCCTGGTTCTTCCATCCACCCTGTAGCAAGCAAAGCAGCTTTCCTTCCACTTGAGAGCTGGAGTCGTCCCCGCGCCCTGTTCTCCATCACTTGGAAACGGGTGTTGACACTGATTCTTGCTCTCTGGCCAGGGTACCCACAAAATAACAAACCTTCTTCTTCTTCTTCGTTCGTGGGCTGCAACTCCCACGCTCACTCGTATGTACACGAGCGGGCTTTTACGCGTATGACCGTTTTTACCCTGCCATGTAGGCAGCCATACTCCGTTTTCAGGGGTGTGCATGCTGGGTATGCTCTTGTTTCCATAACCCACCGAACACTGACATGGATTACAGGATCTTTAGCGTGCGTATTATTTCGATCTTCTGCTTGCGTATACACACGGAGGGGGTTCAGGCACAAGCAGGTCTGCTCATTATTGTGTTAACCTGGGAGATGGGAATAATCGCCATCTTTTTATCCACCAGGCGCCGTTTCCGAGATACGAACCGGGGACCCTCAGATTGAAAGTTCCAACGCTGTAACCACTCGGCTATTACGCCCGTCAAACTGACACACACACACACACACACACACACACACACACACACACACACACACACACACACACACACACACACACACACAAAAGCAACAACAACAAAAAACCAGCAGCACCACATGCCCACTTTCTCTGACTGACCGACATTTGGCTCTTTCTCATCGACCAGCAGGATTACCGACACAGCAGGGCGTGGAGTACACAGTGGTGGCTGCCATGCAGTCACAGACCTCTGGCATCGTGTGAACTGAACTGGTATGATTGGTGCGCTGGTGTTGCTTTTTTTTCTTTTTCTTTTTTTTTGGGGGGGGGTGGTTGTTGTCGTCGTTGTTGTTGCTTTTTGTTCTTTTTTTTTTTTTTTTTTCCTTTTACGTTTTCGCGTGCTGTTGTTTGCTATCATGCACTATCGTATAAAAGGAATTGTGCTGTTCCATTTGAGGCGTTTGGAGCCTATCGTATTGGGAGTTTGCATCATATTTGATAGTTTTCACCATATAAGTACTACATACATATATTAATGATAATGATGATGATGATAATAATAATAATAATAATAATAATAATAATAATAATAATAATAATTAATTATAGTAATAACAATAATAACAGTAATGATAATAATGATAATGATTAGTAGTAGTGGTGGTAGTAGTAGTAGTATCAAATTTGTATAGATAAATATTATTATTATTATTATTATTATTATTATTATCATCATCATTATTGTTGTTGTTGTCGTAGTTGTTATTTTCATCATCATCGTCACCACCACCCCCACCAGCATCATAACTAAACCATAAAACCGTCAAGGCGGGGCCAGGCGCTGGTTTGTGCACATGTCGATCTTTAGTGGCGCTAAGTTTTGCTTGGCGTCAAAGAATGTTCCCCTAAGTTCAAAGAATTAAAGTAGATAGTAGTTCTTTAACTCACTCAGTACGGCCAGTCCTCTCTTCTCCTCCACACAGACCCCTCGGATGTCCAGTGGGTGTCTGAATGACCCAACCTTTAGCTTCCGTCGTCAGAATTGTGGTATTCTTTGTCAACATTCACCTCTTCAGTATAAGAGCCTTCCGCTTGCAATATTTTGATGATGGTAATTGGGGTGAAACGCTGTTAACGTCGTCTCTTTCGCCGTTCGTATGGAGAGAGTTAAAAAGCAAAGCAGGCTCAGCGCAGTTGAAATCGTGTGTATATTCCGGTCCTGAAGATACAGCTATCTGCGTTCTGAGATGGGAAGGGTTTCGAGTGTTAATTACCCACGCAGGGAACAGGTTGGGGGTGTTTTTTGGGGGGTTGTGTTTTGGCTTTTTTGTTGTTGTTGTTGTTGTTCTTTCTGTCTATCTTTCCTCTCTTCTTTCCTTCCTTTTTTTTTTTTTTTTTTTTTTTTTTTGTCATTTCCAGAGACATAATAATATTGCTACCAGTCTATAATTTTCTAGTATTTTCTTTACAAGCCACTTGCTCACGTGCACCGATGTTTACAGGCCCTAGAATAAAAGTTTGTGAATAATAATAATAATATAACTGGACATTCATCAGCGCTTTCCTCATTGCACAAAGCGCGTTACAATCCACACACAAACGCATACGAAACACACTCAGTCCTCAACTCACAATCATGCACGATAAACATATTATATGCGCATGCAAACTCGTACGTACAATACATTCATACATACATACATGCATCCATCCATACATTCGACGCACACACAACACAGCGTTACAAACATACCAACACAATCAACTAACTACTTTCATGTATGAGAGAGGGAGGTCTAGAGGAGATGCTGATGGAAGAGGAAAGTCTTGAGGTTAGATGGAAAGAATCATGTGAATCCTGACTTTTCTTTCATCGCTACGAAGAGTCTGGCTCGTGGTCCGGTGCCCAGTTTGGGAAAGAGACGTGCCGCGGGTACTATTTGCACACGTTAAAGACCTCACTTGAAAAGAAAAAAAAAAGTCCCATGCAACTCACACACACCCATCGGCCACCCAGGACACTATTCTACCCCCACCCCCACCCCCAATCAGTATCTTACCCCTGGACACTATTCTACCCCCACCCCCCATCAGTATCTCTTACCCAGGACACTATTCTACCCCCTCCCCCCATCAGTATCTTACCCCAGGACACTATTCTACCACCACCCCCTCCCCATCAGTATACCTTACCCAAGGACACTATTCTACCCCCCTCTCCCCCATCAGTATTTCTGACCCCATGACACTATTCTAACCCCCCTCCCCATCAGTATCTCTGGACCCCAGGACACTGTTCTAACCCCCCCTCCCCCATTAGTATCTTACCCCAGGACACTATTCTACCCCCACCCACCCCCCATCAGTATCTCTTACCCCAGGACACTATTCTACCCCCCCCCCCCCCATCAGTATCTTACCCCAGGACACTATTCTACCCCCCTCCCCCATCAGTATCTCTTACCCCAGGACACTATTCTACCCCCCTCCCCCCCCCATCAGTATGTCTGACCCCAGGACACTATTCTAACCCCCCTCCCCCATCAGTATCTTACCCCAGGACACTATTCTAACCCCCCCCCACACCCCCCCCCCCATCAGTATCTTTTACCCCCAGGACACTATTCTAACCCCCTCCCCCATCAGTATCTCTTACCCCAGGACACTATTCTACCACCCCACTCCCTTCAGTAAGGTCTTACCCCCAGGACACTATTCTACCACCCCACCTCCCTTCAGTATCTTTTACCCCAGGACACTGTTCTACCACCCCACCTCCCCCATCAGTATCTCTTACCCCAGGACACTGTTCTACCACCCCACCTCCCTTCAGTATCTCTTACCCCAGGACACTATTCTACCACCCCACCTCCCTTCAGTATCTCTTACCCCAGACACTATTCTACCACCCCACCTCCCTTCAGTATCTCTTACCCCAGGGACACTATTCTACCACCCCACCTCCCTTCAGGTATGTCTTACCCCAGGACACTATTCTACCACCCCCACCTCCTTCAGTATCTCTTACCCCAGGACACTATTCTAACCCCCTCCCCCATCAGTATCTTAACCCCAGGACACTGTTCTAACCACCCCCCACCCTCCCTTAAGTATCTCTTACCCCAGGACACTATTCTACCACCCCACCTCCCATCAGTATCTCTTACCCAGGACACTGTTCTACCACCCTCCCCCATCAGTATCTCTTACCCCAGGGACACTATTCTAAACCCCCTCCCCCATCAGTATCTTACCCCAGGACACTATTCTACCTCCACCCACCCCCCCATAAGTATCTCTTACCCCAGGACACTGTTCTAAACCCCCCTCCCCCATCAGTATCTTACCCCAGGACACTATTCTACCCCCCCACCCCCCATCAGTATCTCTTACCCCAGGACACTATTCTACCCCCCCTCCCCCATCAGTATCTCTTACCCCAGGACACTATTCTACCACCCCACACCCCATCAGTATCTCTTACCCCAGGACACTATTCTACCCCCCCTCCCCCATCAGTATCTCTTACCCCAGGACACTATTCTACCCCCCCCTCCCCCATCAGTATCTCTTACCCCAGGACACTATTCTACCCCCCCACCCCCATCAGTATCTCTTACCCCAGGACACTATTCTACCCCCCACCCCCATCAGTATCTCTTACCCCAGGACACTATTCTACCCCCCCCCCCCATTCAGTATCTCTTACCCCAGGACACTAATCTACCCCCCCCCTCCCCTATCAGTATCTCTTACCCCAGGACACTATTCTACCCACATCCCCCCATCAGTATCTTTACCCAGACACTATTCTACCCCCCCCCCCCCTCCATCAGTGTCTCTTACCCCAGGACACTATTCTATCCCCCCCTCCCCCACCAGTATCAT
>NC_134884.1:40236072-40241072 GCF_041734735.1 Babylonia areolata
TAACAGTTGTACGTTGGACGCAGATTTTCCAGTCAGACCAATAAAACACACTGAGAAATTTATATCCAGAAATATTTCATTTATATCATCACACAGCCACATGAAGCCATACAATGCATATATATATGCAGGTTATTTTGTGCATGTATGTATGTATGTGTGTGTGTGTTTGTAAGTATGTCACTATGTGTGTATGCATGCATGTGTAAGCATGTTGTTTCCACAGTGAGTGCATTTGACATGTCACATGATGGAGCATATTGCATGCTGCATAAACTTAATACAAGGTAGTCTCCCATTCAAATAAATGGTGAAAGGATTTAACAGTAAACAAAAACTTGGCTTAAAAAATAAACAAAAAGATTAAAAATAAACTTATGCTAAATAGTAGCTTCAGCTTCTCATGCAATGACACAAGTAGTTCAGCCAGCATATTTTAATACAGTTTTATAACAATAATAATAATTTTGACATTTCTTGAAATGGAAACGGATTTCTAAAAATAATGATGATAATAATAATAATATAAAAAAATAACAATAAAAATGCACTTACATTTTGATGCTTGAATCTTGTGAAGAGACAAATAAAAGCACTAACACAGCAGCTGTTCACACCACAACTGAATCAGAGGGAAGCACACTTTGACACCTTGAAATGGAAACTTTTTTTTTTAACAGCACAGCACATGTGAAGTGGTGTATATGGATCAGTACGCACACTTTGACACCTTGAAATGGAAACTTTTTTTTTTAACAGCACAGCACATGTGAAGTGGTGTATATGGATCAGTACACACACTTTGACACCTTGAAATAGAAACTTTTTTTAACAGCACAGCACATGTGAAGTGGTGTATATGGATCAGTACGCACACTTTGACACCTTGAAATAGAAACTTTTTTTTTTAACAGCACAGCACATGTGAAGTGGTGTATATGGATCAGTACGCACACTTTGACACCTTGAAATAGAAACTTTTTTTAACAGCACGTGAAGTGGTGTATATGGATCAGTACGCACACTTTGACACCTTGAAATAGAAACTTTTTTTAACAGCACGTGAAGTGGTGTATATGGATCAGTACGTACACATCCTTGAAACAGAAACTGAGCCTGGGGCCTTATTCTTCGGTGCGATCTTCTTGGGGAGGAGGGCACACAGTGTCTTTGTGTTCTTCTTTCACAAACTCCCTGATGGCTGTGTACAGGTAGTTCTGCCGAGTGTAGTCCAGCCCTGGAGGGGGCAGAGCAAGAGGCATGGCAGCAAGCCCCTGGTATCCTGCTGGCTTCACTAGCTGTCGACTCTGTTCTTCATCCAACAGACCAGATTTGAAGAACACAAAGCCAGGCCGCTCTGCACTAAATCTAAAATGTGCGCACTTTTTGATGCCCCTGAACTCAAAGCACGCAGGCTTCAAGTAGTTCTGCCAGTCATAGGTTGGCACAGTGACTGACCAGTCCTCCCTGCCGACAAGCTGTGGAATGTTCACACCGGACTCTGGGGTTGAGCTGCTGACAACCCGACACAGATCTTCCAGGCAGTGAACTGGGGTGCGACGGAAGCAGCGTTTCAGTAGGCCAAAACACCAATCTGGCGAAAACTTTGTATGCCCAGGAGGCATAAAGTTTACTGTGATACTGGTGTGGAGGCCCCGCATCACTCTCCAGGCACAATACCAGAGCACAAATTTGTTTTTGTTCTGGCCAGAACAGTTGTCACGATGCAGATCAACATGCATTTCACCGACAGCAAAGTTTTCAAAGAAGTGATGTAGGTAGCTGATCACTGCATTTGAACCTTTGCTGACGTTAACACTTTCGTCAATGAGGTAGTTAATTTGCTTTGGAAAACCTTCACAGCAGATCCCAAAAATACTGCATTTCCTTGGGGTGAGGAAATACATGGGACCTGGCTGATCTGGCCAACTGGGGTAGTGCACCTGCTGAGCAAAGTCAAAGGAGTAGTGCATTCTGATGTCCTTACTGTTGGGAACAGATGGGCCAAGGTTGGCAAATGCATGCTCTGTCACTGTTGCCTTTGAGCTAGCTACCATGTCCCGGTAGAGCTGTCGTTCAGCATCAACCTGACTCAGATGCTGCTGATGTTTTTCCATAAGGGCTTGTTTTTCTTCCAGGGTCAGGTTAGCTCCCCGAAAGATCTGTGTTGTGTTTTGCTGACACCGCCAACAAAGGTCAGTCAGAGGTCTGGTCACCACAATGAAAGGGCAGAGCTGCAGCCAGAGCTTCCTAAAAGTTGAGGCACTCACATGCCGATGACCTGAAACAAACCATCAGAATATAAAAAATTATGTTTTACACTATGTTTACATTTTTTCCCATTATTCATTTATGTCTGCTATACTACTTTCATAAAAAAAATCACATTACTTGTGATTTATGTACACAGTCTTACAATGCTATGGTTTGTTGTGCCATTCCTAGACCTAGTACAATGAAACATCAAAGGCATGTCACCAAAGGGTCATTTAAATCTGTCATTTAAATATATATACATATATATATATATATATATATATATATATATATATATATATATATATAATATACATATAATTATTGGTCCATAATGTTACAGTCTTGGTGTGCATGTTAAATAACAATAAGCCGACTTGTGTGTAATTACCTTAGTTGTAAAACTGTCCCATCTTTTTAATTTTTTTCATTCATAATTTTTTAGTTGTGGATTCAGAAATTCAGAAATTTTCAGTGCTGACCTGCATTCTGGCAACTTGCACGGTACAGCCTGAAGATGCCGCTTTTTGTCTCTGCTGACGGAAGCAACTGGATATCATCTCTCTTGAATCCAGGGACTCGACCAGGCAAACTGACAGCATGATGTTGAGCGTAGCCTTTAATGAAGTCAACAACACGTTCGGTGTCAGGGAGGGAGAGAGCCTTTGTGTTATTTTTTCTCCCACCAGACTTCAGGTTCCGTGGGACCAGTCCAAACTCCTTGTAGTGTTTGCAGAGTGTTTTCAGCTTCTGGTCACCAATACTGCAAACATATCAACAGGTTGCACTGTAAAAGTAGCTGAAGGGGAACATACTACACTGTCTTATGTTACAATAAAGCACACACACACACACACAGCTGATGAAGTCTGCCATATTTGCCAATAAAAATTTTCTGTATTATCAGAGATAATAATCGAGTTGTATTAAAATCAAAGGCATTCAAAATTGTTTACTCAGTCAGTGCACTGCTATTTGTTTTTGCAGTGATTAGTATACTTCAGCAATGTATTCAGTAAACTGCAGACAATTCAAAGTAAAAGATTAAAACTCCACTTCTCAATTTCTTAAAATGAGGGCTAACTTCAATTTCAAGGGGATGGGAAGGTAGTGGTAGTGGTGTATAGGTATGCCTATGGCAATGGTATAATGTTGTAAAGCATATTTTTCAATTTTTTTTTTCAAAATCATACAACAGTACAGTTGTAAAATGTGACAACTAACACTGCTGTCAGTGCAAAGTGATAACTGATTTCAATTTTCAGACTGGCAATGGTAAAGATGAAGATAATTTTTATTTATTTATGTATTTTCAATGTACTACAGTTCATGTGTAATAATTAATATATGACAAGCGACACTTGTGTCAGTGCAAGTGATAACTGATACATTACAGATTTAATTTAAAGTTATATGCAACATTTAATTAGATAGTTCACACTACTAACAGCAAAACAAATCTTGCCCAGTCTCCAGGAGTAATTAAAGCCCTGTAGGTGTCTTTGATCTTACCAAACAAGTTTGCAGAAAGTCTTGCTGCAGACAGATTTGCCCATCAAGATATATGAAGAACGGGATTTCTGGCGGTCCTTCTGCTCTTTCCGTCTGGTACACTCCGTTTTGTCACCAGTGCGGATGCACATTGCAACCATACCAATGACAAGGATGTCTTTTGCTTCTGCAACGCAGATGAGATAAATATGAAATTTGTTGATTTTAAAAAGTGTTATTCTGTCATTCAAAAAATTCAACTAATACCAAAAGCAATATATTATATGCGAGTGCATCAATTATGTTTGCACACATTTTTGTCATTGAACTACTAATACAACACACACACACACACACACACACACACACACACACACACACACACACACACACACATTCTAAAACCTGAAATCACACAATGTGAACAGATGTTAAACTCAAATTAGTGAAAGACACACACATATACAGCACAGCAGAGTTAGTGCATACACACACATAATTATATAAAGATATATATGTAATTATTATGTATGTATGTGAAAACATTGTTGCTTTTTATCAATTTTAACATCACACAAAAACACCAGAACTCAAGGCACACACACACATACACAGATTTGTCGCTTTATTATGGCATATCCAAAAATCTCAACACATAGTTACACACACACACACACACACACACACACACACACACACACACACACACACACCAAGTGTTGTTGCTTTGTTATGACATCTAATTCAATGCACACTGAATACATGCACTCTGAGTATTTACTTTGTTATGACGTCTAAACTCTCAATGCATACACATACCATCATCAATGTGCATGTTCACCAACAGTAACACACACACACACACACACACACACACACACACACACACACTACATTTTTATTTTGCCATAAAACAAAAATTGTAATAATAATAATAATAATAATAATAATAATAATAATAATAATAATTGTCTTATCAAGTGAAAAACACAAGTAAATCACATCACAACTTACCTCTACTCATGTCTTGGATTGACAGCTGAAATTCCACAATTTCATCTGGGGTGAATTGTGCAATGCACCCACTTCTATGGTCACCAGCCGTTTTTGAAGCAACTTTGATTTGCTTGCAATGACATGACCACTGATGTGCATTTGCAAGCATGGCAGGACTTGGGGCTCCGTTGCAGGCCACGTCGTCAGCACATTCAGCGGCTCCTACCACTTGAAATTTAATTTCATTGGTAGCACTG
>NC_134884.1:40246072-40251072 GCF_041734735.1 Babylonia areolata
TACTACTGCTACTACTTTTTTATATTATAATTATTTATTTATTTATTTATTTATGTACGCTTATAGTTGACTTCATCACGTTTTTGCGCCTTATACATATTATTAGTAGTGGTAGTAGTTATTTTTTATGTATTTATCAATCATTTATTCACCTTTTTTTTCTTTTTTTTTCCTTTTTTTCAAGGCCCGACTAAGCGCGTTGGGTTACGCTGCTGGTCAGGCATCTGCTTGGCAGATGTGGTGTAGCGTATATGGATTTGTCCCAACGCAGTGACGCCTCCTTGAGCTACTGAAACTGAAACTCTGTGTGTGTGTGTGTGTGTGTGTGTGTGTGTGTGTGTGTGTGTGTGTGTGTGTGTGTGTGTGTGTGTGTGTGTGTGTGTGTGTGTGTGTGTGTGTGTGTGTTCGCCTCTCTTCAAGTGTGTGCGGGGGTGAGGTGCGTGGGGGCGGGCGGTATGGAAGGCATGTGGATCTGTGTGTTTTTCTAACTCACAACGCATAGTATACATACAGTATGTGTGTGTGTGTGTGTGTGTGTGTGTGTGTGTGTGTGTGTGTGTGTGTAATAATAATAATAATAATAATAATAATGATAATGATAATAATAATAATGATATAAAGTGTGTGTGTGTGCGTGTGTGTGTGTGTGTTTGTGTGTGTGTGTGTGTGTGTGTGTGTGTGTGTGTCACTGTGTGCGTATGGGAAGTTTGTGTGTGTGTGTGAGCATGTGTGTGTGTGTGTCATTGTGTATGTATGTGTGTTTTAAAGTGTGTACGTATTTGTGTGCGTGCGAGTGTGCGCGCGTGTGCGTTTGTGTGTGCGTACATGTGTATGTGTGTGTATGTGTTTGTGTACGTGCGTGTACATGTGTGTTTGTGTGCGTACATGTGTGTGTGTGTGTGTGTGTGTGTGTATGTGTGTGTGTGTGTGTGTGTGTGTGTGTGTATGTAGTGTGAGTGCGTGGAAAGTGTCACAAAGGATGTTGTCAAAGTCTGTGCAGTCGAAACCGCGTAGAACACGGATGCTGGTGGCCTGCGCGACTTAGAATGATCATAATGATGACGCAAATCCACATACATGTATCACAAGTATGGCTTCAGCTGCCTGCTGCGTTAGCCGTGTAACCCGTTCGACTTTGCATCCTGGAAAGCGGAAAATGAGTTGTTCCATCGTCTATCTATCCATTCACGACACTCACAAGTAGGAAAAGCAGAAAATGAGTTGTTCCATCGTCTATCTATCCATTCACGACACTCACAAGTAGGGAAAGGGAAAACTGAGTTGTTCCATCGTCTATCTATCCATTCACGACACTCACAAACTTGTAGGAAAAGGGGAAGTTGAGTTGTTCCATCGTCTATCTATCCATTCACGACACTCACAAGTAGGAAAAGTGGAAAATGAGTTGTTCCATCGTCTATCTATACATTCACGACACTCACAAGTAGTAAAAGCGGAAAATGAGTTGTTCCATCGTCTATCTATCCATTCACAACACTCCCAAGTAGGGAAAGGGGAAAATGAGTTGTTCCGTCGTCTATCTATCCATTCACGACACTCACAAGTAGGAAAAGGGGAAATTGAGTTGTTCCGTCGTCTATCTATACATTCACGACACTCCCAAGTAGGAAAAGGGGAAATTGAGTTGTTCCGTCGTCTATCTATACATTCACGACACTCACAAGTAAGGGAAGGGAAAGTTGAGTTGTTCCATCGTCTATCTATACATTCACGACACTCACAAACTTGAAAGAAAAGGGGAAACTGAGTTCTTCCATCGTCTGTCTATCCATTCACGACACTCACAAGTAGGGGAAGGGAAAGTTGAGTTGTTCCATCGTCTATCTATGCATTCACGACACTCACAAACTGGAAAGAAAAGGGGAAACTGAGTTCTTCCATCGTCTGTCTATCCATTCACGACACTCACAAGTAGGGAAAGGGAAAACTGAGTTGTTCCATTGTCTATCTATCCATTCACGACACTCACAAACTTGTAGGAAAAGGGGAAATTGAGTTGTTCCATCGTCTATCTATCCATTCACGACACTTACAAGTAGGAAAAGGGGAAATGGAGTTGTTCCATCGTCTATTTATCCATTCACGACACTCACAAGTAGGAAAAGGGGAAATGGAGTTGTTCCATCGTCTATCTATCCATTCACGACACTCACAAACTTGTATGAAAAGGGGAAGTTGAGTTGTTCCATCGTCTATCTATCCATTCAAGACACTCACAAGTAGGGGAAGGGAAAGTTGAGTTGTTCCATCGTCTATCTATCCATTCACGACACTCACAAGTAGGAAAAGGGGAAACTGAGTTGTTCCATCGTCTATCTATCCATTCACGACACTCACAAACTTGAAGGAAAAGGGAAAACTGAGTTGTTCCCTCGTCTATCTATCCATTCACGACACTCGCAAGTAGGAAAAGGGAAAACTGAGTTGTTCCATTGTCTATCTATCCATTCACGACACTCACAAATTGTAGGAAAAGGGGAAGTTGAGTTGTACTATCGTCTATCTATCCATTCACGACACTCACAAACTTGAAGGAAAAGGGGAAACTGAGTTGTTCCATCGTCTTTCTATCCATTCACGACACTCACAAGTAGGAAAAGCGGAAAATGAGTTGTTCCATCGTCTATCTATCCATTCACGACACTCACAAGTAGGGGAAGGGAAAGTTGAGTTGTTCCATCGTCTATCTATACATTCACGACACTCACAAACTTGAAAGAAAAGGGGAAACTGAGTTCTTCCATCGTCTGTCTATCCATTCACGACACTCACAAGTAGGGAAAGGGAAAACTGAGTTGTTCCATTGTCTATCTATCCATTCACGACACTCACAAACTTGTATGAAAAGGGGAAGCTGAGTTGTTCCATCGTCTATCTATCCATTCACGACACTCACAAGTAGGAAAAGGGGAAAATGAGTTGTTCCATCGTCTATCTATCCATTCACGACACTCACAAGTAGGGGAAAGGAAAGTTGAGTTGTACTATCGTCTATCTATCCATTCGAAAAGCGGAAAATGAGTTGTTCCATCGTCTATCTATCCATTCGCGACACTCCCAAGTAGGAAAAGGGGGAAATGAGTTGTTCCATCGTCTATCTATCCATTCACGACACTCACAAGTAGGGGAAGGGGAAGTCGAGTTGTTCCATCATCAAAAAAGCAGAACGAGTCCCCTTTTGTGAATCATTCAGCAACTTTGATATTCAGTGAAGTTGTATTCATCGAAGCGTGAATTAACAAGTTCATTGACTCATTGTTTTTTCGTTTGACATATAAGTGATTATTGTACTGTGCTGTGCTGTCCTGTGCTGTATTGGACTGCATTGTACTGTGCTGTGTTGTACTGTGCTATGTTGTACTGTTCTGTGCTGTATTGGACTGCATTGTACTTTGCTGTGTTGTACTGTGCTGTGTTGTACTGTGCTATGTTGTACTGTACTGTGCTGTGCTGTCCTGTGCTGTATTGGACTGCATTGTGCTTTGCTGTGTTGTACTGTGCTGTGTTGTACTGTGCTATGTTGTACTGTTCTGTGCTGTGCTGTCCTGTGCTGTATTGGACTGCATTGTGCTTTGCTGTGTTGTACTGTGCTGTGTTGTACTGTGCTATGTTGTACTGTTCTGTGCTGTGCTGTATTGGACTGCATTGTACTTTGCTGTGTTGTACTGTGCTGTGTTGTACTGTGCTATGTTGTACTGTACTGTGCTGTGCTGTCCTGTGCTGTATTGGACTGCATTGTGCTTTGCTGTGTTGTACTGTGCTGTGTTGTACTGTGCTATGTTGTACTGTTCTGTGCTGTGCTGTCCTGTGCTGTATTGGACTGCATTGTGCTTTGCTGTGTTGTACTGTGCTGTGTTGTACTGTGCTATGTTGTACTGTTCTGTGCTGTGCTGTATTGGACTGCATTGTGCTTTGCTGTGTTGTACTGTGCTGTGTTGTACTGTGCTATGTTGTACTGTTCTGTGCTGTGCTGTCCTGTGCTGTATTGGACTGCATTGTGCTTTGCTGTGTTGTACTGTGCTGTGTTGTACTGTGCTATGTTGTACTGTTCTGTGCTGTGCTGTCCTGTGCTGTATTGGACTGCATTGTGCTTTGCTGTGTTGTACTGTGCTGTGTTGTACTGTGCTATGTTGTACTGTTCTGTGCTGTGCTGTGCTGTACTGTGCTATGTTGTACTGTTCTGTGCTGTGCTGTGCTGTACTGTTCTGTTTTGTTTGGGACTGTGTTGTGTACTGTATACATACTATCTTGGTGTACTGTAGTGTGCTGCACTGTATTCACCTGGAGACACTGTGCTGTACTGTACTGTATTGTACTGACTGTACTGTAGGCATACTCTATAGTATATTGTATTGCATTGTACTCAGTTGTAATATATTGTATTGCACTGTACAGTTTTGTACCATATTGTATTGTACTGTACAGTGCTTTACTGTAATATGATTTTTTTTTTTTTTTTTTTGCTGCGCAGTATTGCCAAGGACAGACGTTTTGTTGCCGTGTTACTAAGCGCATGCTGCACGCGGGGAAAAAACTCGGTTTATTGTCTCATCAGAAAGACTAGGACACAGACCACCAAGACTTCAAGGTCTAGTGTAGGCAGGAGTATACATGGCGTTGAGGATTTCTATCACTCCTCTTTTATTCTTCCTGCGCGGGTCGTCAAGGGAAGTAGTGAGGCAGAGTTTAGTCGTGAATGTCAACCCTAAGTATTATATATGCATTTGTAACTTTAACTCACTCAGTACGGCCAGTCCTCTCTTCTCCTCTACACAGATCCCTCGGATGTCCAGTGGGTGTCTGAATGACCCAACCTTTAGCTTCCGTCGTCAGAATTGTGGTATTCTTTGTCAACATTCACGTCTTCAGTATAAGAGCCTTCCTCTTGCAATATTTTGATGATGGTAATTGGGGTGAAACGCTGTTAACGTCGTCTCTTTCGCCGTTCGTATGGAGAGAGTTAACTTCAATGTTACCAT
>NC_134884.1:40268572-40273572 GCF_041734735.1 Babylonia areolata
GCAACACAAGGGTTGTCGATGCTAGCGAAGTTCTGTGGAAAAAAATATTCCAGTTTGATAGCAGAACAAATTAATGCACTTCCAGACAGAAAAGGAAAAGAGCGTCGCTGTACTGTGGCGACGAGCTCTCCAAGAGGACAGCAGTCCGGATTTTACATACAGAAATACCTTGTGACCAAAATTGATGCAACACAATACAATACCAAAGCACTACACTACACCGCACTACAGTCTATTACAATACAATACAATACAATACAATACAACAGACGTACTATTGCAGCAGGCTATGAGAGTGACTTCCCCTGCATGAACGGACTCGGTGCTTGAATCGTTGGACTTTCAGTCTGAGAGTACTGGAGTCCGTGGGTTCGAATTCTGGTCGCGTCGCTAGACTGGTGGATTAAGGGTAGAGATTGTTCTCCTCCAATCCCCCATGTCTAGAGATGTGCAGACCAGCTAGTGCCTGAACCCCACTTCGTGTGTCCGCACACGCAGCTGATTAAAAAAGAAAAACATTTTAATAAAATAAAATAAATAGAAAAAAAAAACACGCACATTAAAGGACCCGTAATCCATGGCAGCGTTCGGTGTGTTATAGAAACAAGAACGTACCCAATATGAAAACCGGCGAAAACAGGGTTTGGGTACATACGTGACGTGGTATTAAACGGTCAAGCACGTAAAACCCCACTCATACACTATACGAATGAACGTGGGTGTTGCAGGCCACACGAAAGCAGCAGCAGCAGCAGAAGCAGCAGAAAAAAAGAAGAAAAGAAGACTAAGAAGACTCCCACGCATCTGCTGCCTATGGCCAGTTAATCTCCCGTCATCACCTGAATGGTTTCCCAGTTCTGATGAATTGCCGTGTTTATCACCTGTCCATTGTGCAGCAGGGTCTGCCTGCCTGATGTCTGAGGCTTCAGCTTTACCGGTGTGGAGCCAGCAAATGACTCCCAGCACCATTTTGTCCCTTCTTTTTTTTTCTTCTTTTTTTTTTTTTAACACTCCACCATGGCAGTCGGCCCAGAAACACTCCCCTTTGCATTTATTTCAGGGCAGACCTCCCCACCCCTAGCTCCATTATTATTAACCCCAACTTCATTTTTCATTGGAATGTCTTATTTCTTTTCTCTTTTTTTTAATCTAAAAAGTGTGTAATATAAAACACGCTTCTTCTTTTGGGTGGGGGGTAATCAAGGCATATATCTGAATGGGGTCATATCATCATTTTAAGCAGAACAAGAATGATTTCAGTGCAATGCCCACCCACATCCCCACACCCCACCCACACCCCCAAAAAAGAAAGACTATACATACGGGAGTTATTTATGGGCCAGTAGTACTGCCCCAAAATGACTCCCCATGGAGGGATTTGGGTTCTGAACCTAAACACACTCCACTCATGTTTGCGTTCATTCAGTCTGATATTGCCCAAGCGCGTTGGGTTACGCTGCTGGTCAGGCATCTGCTTGGCAGATGTGGTGTGGCGTATATGGATTTGTCCGAACGCAGTGACGCCTCCTTGAGCTACTGAAACTGATATTGCCCCTGAATCACTCAAGGCTGGGGGTCGGAAGGATACCGGTGCAGTGCGATGGGGGATAACTCCCCATGGAGTAATTTCAGGCCCTTTCCGAGAACCATTCCACGGGGTTAACGTTGGGGTAGGGTCATTCTGGGGCATCACATCAGCCATGTTCTGGTGACCGGAGAATTGCTGTGGTGTCCATCGCGGTTTTCACGGCCCTGAATGTTCTTTTTTTTTGTAAAATATTCTTTGACAAAAGTGCTGATGGATTTGGACGGTGGTCTGGGGGCTAATCACACGGTAAGAGCCACTCAGCTTGATCTGATTCCAAACGAAGATTGAGTACCCGCAGATTAACTCACTCAGTACGGCCAGTCCTCTCTTCTCCTCTACACAAACCCCTCGGCTGTGCAGTGGGTGTCTGAATGACCCAACCTTTAGGTTCCGTCGTCAAAATTGTGATATTCTTTGTCGACATTCACCTCTTCAGTATAAGAGCCTTCCGCTTGCAATATTTTGATGATGGTAATTGGGGTGAAACGCTGTTAACGTCGTCTCTATCGCCGTTCGTATGGAGAGAGTTAAGAGGGAAACAATGAAGCGAACAAGTCATCTGGTGATTTGATACAAGGGAAAAAAAATACAGAAACAAACAAATTTAATGGCTGTATACATTGTCATTGCAGACAAAAGAAGAGAAAGAAAGAAAGGGAGAAAGAAAGAAATAATACCTCGTGAACATGCTGTATACAGAATGAAACAGTGAACTATTCGACAACAAACATGCATATCTGTAACTAGCTTTCATGGATATATGACATCACTTAAAAAATAGTATGGTGGTCGGCAAAAAGGGGAACTTTTTGTAACTTTGGGGCGTCCGACTCTTCCTCTTCTTCTTCCTCCTCTTCCTCTTCCTCCTCTTCCTCCTCTTCTTCTCCCTCTTCCTCTTCCTCCTCTTCCTCTTCCTCCTCTTCTTCTTCCTCCTCTTCATCTTCTTCCTCTTCTTCTTCCTCCTTCCTCTTCCTCCTTCCTCTTCTTCCTCTTCCTCCTCTTCTTCCTCTTCTTCCTCTTCCTCTTCCTCCTCCGCTTCCTCCTCTTCCTCCTCCTCCTCCTCTTCCTCTTCTTCTTCCTCTTCTTCTTCTTCTTCTTCTTCTTCTTCTTCTTCTTCTCCTCCTCTTCCTGTTCCTCTACTTCTTCTCTTGATTTTAGAGTATGCGCGCTTTAACACCTACTTGACACAGAAACAGAACACAGCTGCAGCCAATCTTTCACTTGGGAAAATCTGTTGAGACGAGAAACGAAAGTGTGCACTACAGTATACACCAAAGATACATTCAATGATTTGTAATGCGATACAATACAGTATGGTACGGTATGGCATTGTTCTTCTTCTGCTGCTGCTGCTGCTGCTGTTTCTCTTCTTCTTGCTGTTGCTGTTCTATTCAATGTGTGGCATAACGTCGCAGAAGAACATCTATGGAAGGATTGTGGAGTCATGTCAGGCGCAGGCACGCTGATGACTAGTGAGGCCTCAGTATCAGAGACAGGCATACTCTGCATACTCTGCTACAGCTACTGCAGGGGAACGTCCGATCTGGGTTGGGTGTTGGGTCCTTTCGTCACATCCTCCGCTCAGTTGGTGGAGAGTGTCTTGCCCAAGGTACATACCCACTCTCTCGGCTAAGAGAGTTTTCGAACAGTTGGTGTTGGGGATGGTCTCCAAAAGCCAGCAAGTCCCGAAGGCTGCAGCAGAAACAGCCAGTGCTGTCTTCCCTCCTAGTTTGAGAGTCATGGTCCTTCACAAAAGACTGAGCTGTAGATGAATTCCCATTGCAATGAAGAACCAATTGGTTATACAGCTCTCACTTTGCTGCTGGGCACAATGCAATAGTTGATAATGACATAAAACAGAATATGGACAAATAAAAGTAAACAAACTTAACTCACAACCCTATCACACACACACACACACACACACACACACCACCACCACCACCACCACTATCATCCAGCTACCCCAATAGCTAAAATAGAAAAGAGATCCTGAAATAGCAAAGCTTCCCGAAAAAAAACCCGTTTCCGCCGGATGCAGACTACAGCACTGAAGAACCGATGAAATCAGCCTTTCACTGATAACGTAACTGAACTGGGTTCACTGTCCTCTTATCTCGTGTTGAGATTTGGCTTCAAGTATCGTGATGTTGGTGTTGTGACATTGTGAGATTTTTGTCATTTAGGAATTGTAATGTTTGATGTGTATGTGGTGAATATTGTGTTGTACATTGTATTTTATATTGTATTACTCTTTTCTCACAGCAGATTCTTTTGTGTGAAATCCTGGCTACTCTCCCCAGGAAGAGCGCGTCGCTGCATTGAGAGAGCGCCGCCTTTTATTTTCGGTCTACAATTTCATTTATTTTCCTATTGAAGTGGATTTGTTTTCTCAACAGAATGTTGCCAGGGATAATCCCTTTGTTGCCGTGGGTTCTTTTACGCGCGCTAAGTGCATGCTACACACGGGACATCAGTTTATCGTCTCATCCGTATGACTAGCGTTCAGACCACCACTCAAATGGAGGTGGATAGAAATACTGGCGTCTGTGGGATTCGAACCAGTGTGCTCAGATTCTCTCGCTTACGATGCGGACGCTTTACCGCTCAGTCACCAGTCCACCATTTAGTATTGTGCGTTATGGTTTTGTCTGTGTTACATACGTTGATTACTGTTCGTTTTTGGTTGGATGTCTATGCAGCGTTGTGTATGTAATTTTTCATTGTGATTTTTAAATGTATGTTTTGCTCGTCGAATTTGCTTTATTTACAACGTGCAACACAAATGAACATGTTTGACATAGAAAGGCGCCATATAGGTTACAGTAGTAGTAGTAGTAGCAAAAGTAGCAGCAGCAGTTGTAGCAGCAGTAACAGTAGCAGTATCTGTCTTGTGTCTGTCTTATTCTATCTGTCTGTCTGTCTGTCTGTCTGTGCCCTGTTCCTTTCATGTCTGTCTGTCTCTCTGTTCGTCCTTCTGTTTCCTCCCCTTTGTGTGCAACTGTGGCCAGTCGTTGATCAAAGACGCGTTCGACCAGGAAGCAAGTTTCAACGGGATTGAGTGCCATATACGGACTAAGATATTTAGCCCCACCCACACCCCCACTCAACTCCGACACACACACACACACACACACACACACACACACACACACACACACACACACACACACACTACCCCTTGACCTTGTGCGGTACTGTAGGCGTTAATCTTTTATGATAATAATAATAATAATGGTATTCATATACCGCTGAATCTTGTGCAGAGACAAATCAAAGCGCTTTCGCACCAGTCATTCACACACATGCATAACTCTAAAACTGGAGAAACTGAAGACAAGGAAGAGGCAGGCAAGGGAGGCTATTTTGGGAAGAGGTGGGTTTTAAGGCCAGACTTGAAAGAGCTGAGCGC
>NC_134884.1:40278572-40288572 GCF_041734735.1 Babylonia areolata
GGTCCGTACGTGGGTCTTGAACCCGTGGACATTCGCTTCGCAGTTTGTTGCATAACCACTAGGCCACCGTGCCACATGGTATATATATATCAGTCTGGACGACATTTGAAAGGAGTGACCATTTGCAGTATACACAGCTCTTCCGTGTGTGTGTGTGTGTGTGTGTGTGTGTGTGTGTGTGTCGGTGTCTGTTTCTCTGTGTGTATGTGTGTGTTTCTGTGTGTGCTTGCGTGCGTGTGCGTGTGTGTGTGTATGTGTGTGTGTGTGTATGTGTGTGTGTGTGTGTGTGTGTGTGTGTGTGTGTGTGTGTGTGTGTGTGTGTGTGTGACTGTGTCTATGTGTGGCACAAAGCTTAAAACAAAACTGCATCGTTCGAAATTGACATGAAAAAAAAAAAAAACCAGTCGCACTGAATTGCCAGAAACTGCTCATTTATATTTCAAGAGACAGAAAAGGTTATTACGTAGCTGAAATTTCATAACGTTGTCTTTTGTTTCTTTCTGTCTTTGTATGTCAGCGTCATTATGCAGCATTGACGCGTATCCCATTATATGACAGGGATTATTGATACGCTTCATTAGGAATCATTGACATTATCAGTCATTGACGTAACATCTCCCCAGTACCGGATGAAAAGTTCAAAGCGTAAAATTCATGATTTTGTTGGCAGAGAAAAACGAAACGCACACGCTTGTGTGTGTGTGTGTGTGTGTGTGTGTGTGTGTGTGTGTGTGTGTGTGTGTGTGTGTGTGTGTGTGTGTGTTTTGCACACGCTCGTGTATGCATGAATTCATGTGTGTGTGTGTGTGTGTGTGTGTGTGTGTGTGCGTGCGTGTGTGTGCGTGCGTGTGTGTCTGTGTTTGTCTGTGTGTGTGTGTGCCTGTGTGCGTGAGCGTGCGTGTGTGCGTTGCCGAAATCC
Organism: Babylonia areolata; assembly: GCF_041734735.1. Classification (NCBI taxonomy): domain Eukaryota; kingdom Metazoa; phylum Mollusca; class Gastropoda; order Neogastropoda; family Buccinidae; genus Babylonia; species Babylonia areolata. The sequence goes on from NC_134884.1 coordinate 40,279,492, forward strand.
ACCGAGATAAGTGTGAGACTCACATAATTTATGCGTGTTATTATAACAATAGGTGTGTGCCGTTGTGTGCAGGAGATAGCGCTTTTGCGTGTGTGAATAATTATATTATCTATATTTGTTTGTGTGTATGTGGAGGGTGGTGCCTGGGTGCCTGTGCGACTACAAGCTGGTGAACGTAGGATGTGTGTGTGTGTGTGTGTGTGTGTGTGTGTGTGTGTGTGTGTGTGTGTGTGTCTGTATCTGTGTGTCTGTGTGTGTGTGATTGCGTATATATGTATGTGTGTACGCGCTTACATGAATATGCACGCGTGTGTGGAAGTGCACGGTACGAGTTCGCTGAACTTGGGATTATTTCTTATCCTTAATCTTCTTTAATTTTGTTATTTCCTTTTTCTTTGAAAATAATATTTCTATGTTTTTTTACTTATTTGCTTAGTCATTCTGTATTCCATTTTATGGTAACATTTCTTACATTCTTCAGGTACAGGTTCTCAGGGCGTACAGTTTATACGTAAGTCAGACATTGTCTACCTCTCCGCACCCCCCCCCCACCCCCCACCCCCGCCCCCACCCACCCTCCCCCTCCGCTCCCGTTCCCTCACCTCACCTCCCCCCCTCCCTGCCCCCTCCCCCCGCACACACATATCTTTTTTTTTTTTACTTCTTCTTCTTCTTCTTCTTCTTCTTCTTTCTTTTAATTGGATGTGGGTGGTAGTATATATATATATATATATATATATATATATATATATATATATATATATATACAAGATCGGCGCGCACGCTTTATCCCCCCTTGAAACTGAAACTGAATCTGAAACTGAAAGGCCCACAAGCCAGTGACCAAACAGATGCCATCAACAGTTTACCTTACCCCCCCGCTGGAGTCCAGCCCAAGTAGGAACTGAAGGGGTTGGTCTGTTTGTTTAGAACTGCGTGTCAGCTGTCTGTCATTTGAGCCGACTGACAGAACACAGGTCACTCTGTGACGTGACGCCAGCTGCTGCTGCTGTATGTACATAGGCACTGTACTGTGTGGTTGGTTTGTTCGGGATTGTTCCGGTGATTAGTCAGATGTTGGTCCTTCTAAGTGGGTGTTGGCTTGCGAGTTCGTGGAAGAAGATTTTATGCTTCTTCTTCTTCTTCGTTTTCTTCTTCTTCTTCTTCGTTTTCTTCTTCTTCTTCTTCTTCTTCTTCTGTGGAAGAAGACTGCGTTGTTTTTGATGCGATGTGTCTTACTGTGCTGTGCTGTGCTGTGCTGTGCTGTGCTGTGTTGTGTTGTGTTCTGCCGGTTGCGTTGTGTTGCGTTGCGTTGTTGTGTTGCGTTGTTTGCATTGTGTTGCGTTGTGTTGTGTTGTGTTGCGTTGCGTTGTGTTGTGTTGTCTTGTGGTGTGTTGTGTTGCGTTGCGTTGTGTTGCGTTGTGTTGTGTTGTGTGTTGTGTTGCGTTGCGTTGCGTTGTGTTGTGTTGTGTTGCGTTGCGTTGCGTTGCGTTGTTGTGTTGTTTCTTGCAAGACCTCTAGAAGTGATATCTTCTGACTGTGTGTGTGTGTGTCTGTGTGGCTATGTGTGTCTGTCTCTGTGTGTTATGTGTGTCTGTCTATCTGTGTCTGTCTGTGTGCGTGCGTGCGTGCATGTACATAAAATTAGCTCACATTTTCGCTTTAAAACATTGTAATTTTATTAGATTCACCCGCACTACATACATGAGAAATTATGTGTGCGGCTTCTCTATTTCAATTTTCCGAATATAGTTTGTTCGCGCTACTTGACCGTGTACAAAAAAATCGGGTCCATTTTCTCGCGGCTGCTGAAGAAACTTGGTTAGCTGCTAAAACCTGTCGAACATGTGTAGCCGGTTACTGATGTGCGTCTATGTTTTGGGAAACCATTATTTTCTCTGAAGTCTTTAGAAGTTGACTGGATAGGCCTAGGTATCACGCTGTCCATTTCGCTTATATTCTTATATATATGTATACCCTTGCCTGAAGAAGCTGTTTTTCACAGCGAAAATTTGTTGTTTTAAGAGTACAAGTCTTATGAAGAGCCTACTGTTGTTGATATTTTTAAAAATCTTACCGGTCTTGGTATTTACCTCAGTGCTTTCTGCAAGGAGCTGTGCCCAGGACACGAAGAGAGTGTGAACTATGTGTGTGTGTGTGTGTGTGTGTGTGTGTGTGTGTGTGTGTGTGTGTGTGTGTGTGTGTGTGTGTGTGTTGTTGTTGTTGTTGTTATTGTTTTTGTTGTTGTTGTTGTTGTTGTTGTTGCTGTTGTTGTTTTTAACTCACTCAGTACGGCCAGTCCTCTCTTCTCTTCTACACAGACACCTCGGATGTCCAGTGGGTGTCTCAATGACCCAACCTTTAGCTTCCGTCATCAGAATTGTGGTATTCTTTGTCAACATTCACCTCTTCAGTATGAGAGCCTTCCACTTGCAATATTTTGATGGTGGTAATTGGGGTGAAATGCTGTTAACGTCTTCTCTTTCGCCGATCGTATGGAGAGAGTTAATTCTCCCTCTTCAGGTCACTTTTGCGTCTTCATCGGTTGTGACGTAAAACCCAACAGAGTTAATTTCCTGTTTCATTCAACACACCACCACCACTTCTGCAGGGAAAGAACCCAGTGACTATGTCAGTGCTGGGGACACTGAGTGCGTCCCGTCATAATAATATTATAATATTATCATAAAATAATTATTCATTGTCTTGTGTGGGGCACGGGGCGTAGGAGGCGGTGAGTGGTGATGGACTGAGGAGGAGGGGGGTGGGGTGACGAGGGTCTCTGTGTGTGTCTGGCGAGCGGGGGGGGGGGGGCGGGGGGCGGGGGGCGGGGGGAGCTTGGGTGGGGGCTCGATGGGGAGAGGGAGGAGGAGCGGATGGAAGAAGAGAGATAGCCGGGAGGTGGGGGGTGGGGATGATGGAGGGGTGGGGAGGGGGTGGGGTGTAAGGGCAAGGCGAAGGGAAGGAAGTGGTTTCTTCTTCTTCTTCTTCTTCTTCTTCTTCTTCTTCTTCTTCTTCTTCTTCTTCTTCTTCTTCTTTATTTTCTTCTTCTTCTTCTTCATTTTCTTCTTCTTTTTCTCTTCCTTCTTCTTCTTCTTCTTCTCTTTCTCCTCCTCCTCCTCCTCCTCCTCCTCCTCTTCCTTCTTTATTTTCTTCTTCTTTATTTTCTTCTTCTTCTTCTTCTTCTTCTTCTTCTTCTTCTTCTTCTTCTTCTTCTTCTTCTTCTTCTTCTTCTTCTTCTCCTCCTCCTCCTCCTCCTCTTCCTTCTTCTTCTCCTCCTTCTTCTTCTTCTTCTTCTGATGGAAGAAGAGACGGATGGATGGTTGGGATGGGGATGGTGGGGGTTTGGGGGTAGGGAGTGGTGGGGTGGGGATGAGGGCACGGCGAAGGGAGGGAAGTGGTTTCTTCTTCTTATCTTCCTTCTTTTTCTTCTTCTTCTTCTTCTCCTTCTTCTTCTTCTTCTTCTTCTCTTCCTTCTTCTTCTCTTCCTTCTTCTTCTTCTTCCTCTGTTTCGTTTTTTTCGTTTTCAGATGTACGCGTCAAGCGTGTGTCTATGGAAGGAGGTAGCATAATTCATTTTCTCACCTCGCGTCTTTTTTTTTTTTTTTTTTTTTTGATGAGCGGGGGGAGAGAGAGAGGAGAGTAGTCTCTGTCTAATTCTGTCTGGCTGTGTGTCTCGACAGCTTTTATCTAGTGCAGCGTCTCTCTCTGTCTCTGTCTCTCTTTCTGTCTGTTTGTCTGTCTCTCTGCCCCCTGCCCGTCCCCCCCCTCCCCCTCCCCCCTCTCTCTCTCTCTATGTCTCCCTGTCTCTATATCTCTGTTTTTGCCAATAGAATAGAATAGAACATGTCTTTATTACTAAGTGTACCGGGGTCACAAGGAATATTGGGGAGGTGGGGGGGGGGAGTAGTACATAAAAAGGTACAAACTGAAATCGAAAATCATACACAAATGCAGATACAGTAGAAATCAGGATACATACATGGGCGTATCAGTACAAAAACTTGTACACACGCACACACGCACGCACACATACACACACACACACACACACACACACACACACACACACACACACACACACACACACACACGTTTGAACAGAAGCCGCATATTACATGTGGATGGGGCTGATGACTACATCTTCAGGTAGATGGTTGTTGATTGCACAATTCTATTTAATCATACTGGATTTGTTCGAGAGACAGGGCATTGACTGCTTTGGAGAAAAAAAAGCTATTGGCAAAGCGATTGATTTTCGTCCTTATACTTCTGTACCGTCGACCAAAGTGGAGAATCTCGAAAATCCCAAAAGCTGTATGTGACTCGTCCTGGCTGGTAGATTTTGCTTTTCTGAGTAGCCGCTTATAACATATGTCGTCTACAGAAGGTAGATCAGCCCTGGTAATCTTGGTGGCAGTTTTTACGATTCTGGTCAGGGCTGCCTTGGAAATGTTTCCATACCAAACAGTAACAGCGAAGGTTAAACACACTTTCAATGACTGCTCGGTAGAAATCAACCATGAATTCTTTTTTAATTCCGAACGTTCTGAGGCGCCGAAGAACGTACAGGCGCTGTTGTGCTTTCTTGACAATTTTTTTCCGTATTTTTCTCCCATTTCAAATCGTTGGAAATGATCAGTCCAAGAAATCTAAATTCGCTGATGATCTCTACTTGCTTGTCTTTAATGACAAGTGGTAAGGGGTCAGATCTGGTCTTCCTGAAATCTAAAATTATTTTGGTTTTTGATACGTTGGGTTCTAAGTTGTTTTGATCACACCAGCTGAAAGGTTCCAGTACTTCTTCCTTATATTTTGACTCATCACTGTTCGTAATCAGCCCTTCTAGAGTAATAATATCTGCAATCTTGACCATGGTTTTACATTCATTTTGAGTTGCACAGTCATGTGTGAATAGTGAGTACAACAGTGGGGATAGAACACATCCCTGTGGGGCACCAACTCAAACTACTTACGGTCTGCATCTTAGAAAATCTTGGATCCATGCACAAAGTGATTCAGGCAGCGAGGGGTCTTTCAGTTTAAAATATAGTTTTGATGGAACTATTGTGCTGAACGCAGAGCTGTAGCTGATGAAAAGGGTCCGAGAATAGCTGTCAGGATTTTCGAGATGTCTGAGGACGTCACAATTCCTTTTCCCTCAATAAAGAATATTTAGATTTCGATTTCGATTTCTCTGTCTGCCTGCCTGTCTCGCTCTGTCCCTCCCACCCCCCACCCAGACTCCCCCCTCCCCCCTCCCCCTCCCCCCTCCCCCCCCCCCCCTCTCTCTCGCAATTTTTTTTATCAGAAGCTTTAAAGATTAGGCAAAAATCATTACTGACAGCTACAAACTGCGTGATTAGATCGATTTGACATTTTTCTCTGTAACAAATGAGAGAAACTGTAGTTTAATTGATGAATGAATGAACGGAGTTATTATGATTTGTTCGGTAGCCTATTGCTTGGTACAGATTTTTCTTCAGGAAAAGAAATTTCTCCTTGTTTTGCTTCGGTATTGGTTCTTACCATGTTCATTCGTTTATTCTAATGTTTTGTTTTGCGATGAAAATATGTTGACGCATTCACCCATGTTATAAGGACCTCATGTCCAATAACTTGAAAGTGTCCGCTTCTCTCTCTCTCTCTCTCTCTCTCTCTCTCTCTCTCTCTCTCTCTTCCCTCCCTCCACCTCTCTCTCTCTCTCTTCCTACCCTCTCTCCTCTCTCCCCACAAACACGCCCCATTCAAAACTAAACGTGTAAAAACCAGTCTGAAAAAGCCTTGGATAACGGGAGACATAGAAGACGCCATCGATTTCAGAGATTTTCTTTTATCAACTGGAACCCGAGAAGATTTTCAAAAGCAAAGAAATGCAGTAAATAACATGAAACGTTTAGCGAAAAAGAAATATTTTCAAAAGTTGATCACTTCTAAGTCTGATAGTAAGTCTTTGTGGAAAGCCATAAATCAGTTGAAAAATAAGAATAGAGCCACACAAATTACATCACTCACAGACATATCCACAGATAGACTTAACTCACATTTCTGTAACATAGCTACTTCAATTATAAAATCAGACAAATCAAACCTTAACTCTTTAGATGCTCTGTTAAAATTCTGTCAATCAAAAAATATTTCATCCACATTAGATATTCCTTTGATATGTGTACATGAAGTTTATAATGCTCTGACCCATTTAAAACAAACTAGTACAAGAGGTCTTGATGGCATAGACGGAAAAATATTAAAACTCTCAGCTCCTATAATAGCAGAATCCCTCACATACATATATAATTTAAGTATTACAAAAAATAAGATTCCCAAAACGCTCAAAACTGCTAAAGTTATTCCTATATATAAGAATGGTGATCTATCTGAACCATCAAACTACAGACCAATTTCTATTTTGCCAATATTATCAAAACCCCTGGAAAATCATATAAATAAACATATTCTTAAGCATTTTAATAATTTTGACTTGTTCCATCCAAACCAGTCTGGATTTAGAGCTAATCACTCATGTCATTCTGCACTAACAAATTTAGTAGATCAATGGCTCACTAACATTAATAATAACGAAATTACTGGAGCCCTTGTTGTCGACTTTATGAAGGCTTTTGATGTGATTGATCATTCTCTCCTCCTGAAAAAACTAAAGATTTATGGTTTGTCTTTGAATACATTAGAACTTATCTCATCTTTTCTCTCTGAAAGAAAACAACTTGTGTCCACAAATGGTTCAAAATCAATGTTATTACCAATTAACTATGGTGTACCTCAAGGTTCTGTTTTGGGACCTATCTTATTTTCTGCATATATTAATGACCTACCCTTATCTATCAAGACACCATGTGAAATGTTTGCTGATGACACCACCATTCATACTAGTCATACTAACCTATGTATCGTATCTCTTTCTCTTCAGGAAAGTATTGACCAATTGATTGAATGGTCCGAACTAAACCACATGTGTCTCCATCCTAAAAAAACAAAATTCCTAATAATCACAACAAGACAAAAACGTCAAAATATATCCATAAACTGTTCGCCTATTTTCATCAAAGGTGACAAGATTGAAGAAGTTGACCACCATAAAATCCTTGGCATCACTATCGATAATAATTTGTCATGGTCACATCATATTTCTCTGTTATGCAAACAGGTATCAAAAAATATCTATCAACTGTCTAGAATCAAACATTTTTTGGATCTTCACTGCCGAAAACTATTTGTCAGTACTTATATAGAATCACACATTAACTATGCTTCGACAGTGTGGGATTCGGCGAGTGACAGTATTATAAAACCTCTATTGAGTCTGCATAGAAGAGCTGTAAAATTGATTCTTTTAAAATCTTCATCATTGACTGTATCTGATTATAAAGCTCTCGATATCCTCCCACTGAAAACAAAACTTCTATTTAACAAAGGTCTACTTATGTTCAAAATCATGTCTGGATTTGCTCCCCCCTCGCTGAAGAATAAATTTGTAATCAACACTCATCGTCATCTTCATAAAGTTATGGTACCACTTCCAAGGATTGATCTTTTTAAATCTAGTCTGTCTTATTCAGGGGGCTGTTTATGGAATGAATTATTATCCTGCCTCAATGTAAACACTGTAAAAAGCATCCCTAACTTTAAAAATATATATCGTGCACATTTATTGAAAAACATGTGATTATGTGACACATATCAATTATAAACAAAAAATCATGTATAGATTGTCAATATATATACGCCTCTCTCCTCCCCTGTCAGTCTCTATGTCTCTCCACTGTCACTGTCACTATATCTGTCTGTTGTCAGCCTCCCCTGCCTTCTTTACTCTTCCTCTTGTCCATTCTTCCTTCCGCTCTCCACCACGCCCCTACCCTATTGTCCTCGTTGTTATTCATCTATCGCGATATTGTATTGTACATACGTTCTATGTTATGTTTGCACATGCTTATGCAATTTTGACGTTGATGTTGTGAATTGACTCTCGCTTTTTTTTTTTTTTTTTTTTTTTTTTTTTTTTTTTTTTTTACTTTGTTGCTTTTTTTTCCAATTATTATTCATGCCCAGAGGGCTGGATGTAAAAAAGTACTTTGTGCTTACTCCTTTACCCTCGTAAAATAAAATTTCGTTCGTTCGTTCGTTCGTTCGTTCTCTCTCTCTCCCTCCCTCTTTCTCTCTTTCTTTCCGACTCTCTCTCACCCTCATCCCCCCTCTCTCTCTGTCTCTTCCTTCCATCCCTCCCTCTCCCCCCCCCCCCACCCCCCGACTCTCTCTCCTCCTTCACCCGCCCTCCTCTTCTTCTCTCTCCCTCCCTCTCTCTCTCTCTCTACGTGTGTGACTCATTATCCAGGTATGTGTGACGTCATCGCAAGCGATTGCACACAACTGCTTCGTGCACGATTTCTTTATTACGGTCCTGATTGATTCAAGGGACACCACTCTCTCGCCCTTTTTCCTGCATCGGCCTCTGAAGCACAGCACCCTGTTAAAAACAAAACAAAAACAAAAAAAACAACTCTTGAGACTTGATCGTCATCAGACCTGTGTGTGTGTGTGTGTGTGTGTGTGTGTGTGTGTGCTTGCGGTGTGCTTTTGGGTGGATTTGTTGTAGGTTCTGTCTCTCTCTTTCTCTCTTTCTCTACCTGTGTCTGTCTGTCTGTCTGTCTGTCTGTCTGCCACCTGCTTGTGTGTAAGTGTGTGTGTGTCGGGGGGTGGGGGTGGGGGTGGGCATGGCGGCTGGGGAGGGTTCGGGAGGGGGTTGTTTATTGTGTGTGTGTGTGTGTGTGTGTGTGTGTGTATGTGCGTGTGCGTGCGTGTGTTTCAGACTCTGTGTGTGTGTGTGTGTGTGTGTGTGTGTGTGTGTATGCATGTGTGTTTTTGTGTGCGCGTTTATACAGAAATGTCGATTTCTAATTAATACTAACAATCATCATTTTGACAGGAATGATAATAATCCAAATAATAATAATAATAATAATAATATCATTTATTTTCAGTCTAATATCATCATCTTAGATGAACAGACTATAAATAAATAAACGAACGAACTTTTGTGCGTGTGTGTGTGTGTGTGTGTGT